>NC_056725.1:628535123-628675123 GCF_019279795.1 Protopterus annectens | reverse complement strand
GTGGCTCTGACGGATCTAGATTTTTGAGGTGAAGCATATTCATCAAATCTGGGTTTGACATGGCCTTGTATGTTAGGCAAAGGTCACCTCTGAGCAGTGTTTCGACTGAATAGAGCTGGAGTTCTTTCAGTCGGGCAGCATAGGACAGATGTTTGAGACCCTTTATCCTTTTGGTGAGGAACTTTTGTGGCCTCTCCAGCTGCTGCAAGTGTCGGGTCAGATACATTCGAATGGGGCATTGTACTCAATCATTGGTCTGATGAGTGATGAGTATAGGAGACTATGACCTCCCTTGATCTAGATGAGAATCCCTTCATGATAAGGTGGGCAATGTAGAAGGTCTTCCTAACTACTTTAGCTACATGGGTGTCGAATGACAGACTACTATCAACCTGGGTCCCCAGGTCCCTGATAACTTCTTCTGTACTCAGTGGATTGCCACCTATTTGGTAGCTAGGGGTAACCTTGTTTTTCCAAGGGTATGACTATGCATTTTTGGCATTTAACTTTAGGCCATGGCTCTGGCACCAGTTATCCGTTTCTGTGAGACCCTTCTGAAGGATATCTGTGTCAGATGTGTTTTCTACTATGGCCCAGTTTGCAGTCATCTGCAAACTTTGTCAGCCATAACCCTCCTGTGTTTGCTTGTACTTGGAAAAGTAGATGCCAAACAAGAGTGGGCCCAGGACTGAGCCCTGTGGTACACCACTTGTGACAGGCTTTGAGTCTGACATGGCGCCAGCAACTCTGACCCTGTGGGTTCTGTCACTCAGCCAGTTTGCAACCCATCTTGTGATGTATGGGTTAACATTTAAGCTGATGAGTTTTTCAATGATACCCGAAAGTGGGGTATTGTATCAAAGGCCTTTGCCAGATCGAGGTAGGCTGTATGGACTGCCTTTCCCTCATCAATGGCTTTGGTGACTGTTTCAAAAGTCAACCAAGTTTAGAAGGCATGATCTGCCTTTGACAAAGCCAAACTGGGATGGATCCAAAGTCTGCAAATTCCTATGTCTTTATTTATGAGGTCCATTATGATCCTCTCCATGGCTTTGCAGATAAGGCTTGTCAAGCTAATGGGCGGTAATTTCCAGGGTCAGTGGAGGCACCGCCTTTGTGAAGTGGGACCACAGTTGCAGTGCGCCACGCCCTGGGTAATGTATCCAGAGGTAAGACTATGATTAAACAGCTGTCCTAGCTGTGGGTTTAATTCCTCGTTGAGTTCGTGGAGCACACAGCCGGGGACACCATCAGGTCCCATGGATGCTGTGTTTTTGCTTTGAGAGAGCAGTTCTCACTTGGGCGTTGGAGATGTTTGGGGGCTGCAATCGCTTGGTATAGATATCTCTCCTTTTGGGGAGTTTGCACTGAACCTGTCAGCCAGTATGTTGGCAATGTCTGTAGGATCAGTAATCTTCACATCATTTTGAACTAGTTCTGAGCATATCTGGGAGTTTCCTCCCAGGTTTCTAACATAGCTAAAGAAGGCCTTATGATTGTCTTTTGAGTCTTTAGCTATTTTTCTCTCAAAATTTGCTTTGGATGATTTTATGAGAGCTCTTAGTTTTTTACTTATAGTGATCAAGGGTGTCTTACCTTTTAAGGATTTTGCTCTATCTTGTAGTAGCTTCCTCCTTTTGTTGTAGAGTTTGTTTATGGCTGGGGACAACCAGAGTGGACGCTTGCCTTTGGTACAAAGAGTCTTTGTTTTGTTTGGGATTGCCTTATCCATGCAGTCCTGCAGGTGCTGGTAGAAGGCATTTGTAAGTGATTCAGCGGCTTGAGTACTGTTTTCCGTCGGCTCGGGGCCTTAAAGGAGACCACACTAGTCTTTAGAAGTGTGAAGTCGGCTTGAGAAGTTCTTTACTGTGGTCTTTTTATTTCAGGTGGGGTGGGATGAGGACCTCCAGCGAGATTAGTTTGTGATCTGATCTCACCAGTGAGGGGTATACTTCGTGTTGAACATTGTGCTCCCATGTTCGTGATGATGAGATCAAGTATGTTTTCTCCTCTTGTGGGATGGTGACTAGTTGTTCCATGGCATTTGAGTTTATGAATTCCAGGAACTTTTGGGCTAGGGTGTTTGGGCTTGAGTAGTGTTCCCAGTCTATATTAGGGTAATTGAAGTCACCTAGTATGATGGTGTTTGGTGATACATTTATCCCTCTAGTGTTTTCAGGAAGGCCATGTGAGGTTCCTGAGTTTGTGAGGGTGGCCTGTAACATGCTACAATTTGCAGAGCAGTCTTGCCTATGGTTAATTGCACCTGGATGGTCTCCGATGCATCGTCGCTGCCACCAGTCTTGAGGTGTGGGTGTCTTTGATGAATATGGATACCCCCCTCCTTTCTTGGTATTGTCCGATTTTGGGGCGGAACGCATGATAAGAGGTAAAACCTGATAGTGCTGGGGTGCTCTCAGGAGCTGAAACATTTTCCCACAGTTGCACAACCTCATGCTTTTGAGATTTAGAGGCATTAATTACTGCCCATGATAGAATTTGACCATACAAGAGTGTCCAGAACACTGAAATAAAATCAAAGTAAAAAAAAAAAAAAAAGAAAATAAAAAAAAACAAAAAAAAAAAAAAAAACGTCAATATAGTGGTTAGAGCATCGCCTGATGAACAGGCATGCATGGCTCGAGCCCAACTATAGCACATATCGTTTTGCTGTATAACCTACATAATAACATGTAAATGTGAACTGGAGTACCACATGAAATGCTTAACTAATGTAAAGTGGTAGTGTCATAATGAATAAGGCACTAGTAAGCAGGCGTAAGCACAAATAAGCAGTAGTAAACATATATAAGTACCAGTAAGCAAGTCTGAGGTGCTGGTGTAAGCAGTGCCCAGCATAGGAAATGTATATAATTATGTAGATGTATGTTCATGTGTATGTACAGATATATAATATATATATATATATATATATATATATATATATATATATATATATATATATATGAAGAATGAACGTCGTGACAATAAAGCATACAAAAAGAATGAGAAGGGAATCAACAGCAACCCCAGTATTATATAGCGCTGTCAGCGTATGTCATATCAAGCTGGGCAGGGGTGAGCAAAGCACTTCTACTCACACCACAGGCAGGATATTACCAGTGGGAGTAACATTGCCGATCTACTAAGTCTACTTTACAAACAATCACAGGGTAGTCCCTGGTGGGACCACCCAAAAATTGCTAGGATGGTTGGACCTTCAACCATTACACAAGCAAGGGCAGGTATGTTCAAGGACTGAATGGTTGGAGAGCCTGATAATACATGGGTTGGGACAACATACGTGTAGGGCCCCTAATGCTGGGGAGAGGGCAATGTGTGGAGGTGTGTCATGGCTGTGATAGCAAACGGAAAATGGATGATTTACGTGTATGCCGAACTCGAATGGGGTGGAGGAACTATGGGTATGAAATTATGGATCCAGGCATGTCAGGGTTGGATTGCCTGGTTCTAATTGGACCGCCTCATGGAGGTCAGCGAGTTTGTTATAAGTATATATGCATACATGCATGCATACCTCTATATGTAGAAGTACATTCCCTGTAACACATTCATTTCTTTTGCAGACATAAATAACATGAAAGTGCCCCTACAAACCTCGACAGTTGATAGAATAATAGATTGTGCATAAGAGGGAAGGGACGAAACTGCTAAAACGCAGAAGTGGGTACAATGTCCGAAGTCAGTGCTGTTCTCAAAAAATCAAATGTGAGGACCTTCTCACACACAAAATCATTCCTGTGATCTGCCTGCTACGGCACCGCCAATCACTAAACCGATCCTATTTGTAAAATAATTTTGCCAAACTCGTACTTTATTAGCTGTCATGTGTAACATGTGCGATACCACATAGTCATACCTATTAATTTATTGTAGTGTCATGTTAATGGGAGTAATGATGTAATGAAGTATAGAGTCTAATCTTGAAATAAAGATGTGTGTCTCAGGTGGGACAACCAAAAAACTGTGAATAGTGTCCTATTGGTCACTCATTTCACCAATGTTTGTGGATTAAAAGTTTGAGATGTCTGAGGATACATGGAGTGAGTCAACCCATGGCATGGGTCTACAGGAGTAGGGAGTGGCCAATGTGTAGTGGTGTGGATACTGTATCCAACTGAGAATGGATGACTGCTGTGTTAGTGTAGTGTTGGGGTGGGTGTTTGGGGAACTAGGAGTCATGGATATATGGTTATATATGCAAATGAAGCAGCACAGCAATAGTGTAGTAGTTAGAGCATCCGCCTAATGAACAGACATTCCCATTTAGAATCCCACTGTAGCACATACATTTTCCATGGTAATCTGTACATGAACATATTTGACATCTGTCTGCTGTATAACCAGCATAATAACAATTAAAAGTGAACTGGAGCGAAGTGTCAGTGTCATAATGAATAAGGCAGTAGTAAGCAGGTTTAAGCATAAATAAACACCAGTAAGCATGTTTAAGTGAGTTTGTGCGGGGGTATGCATTGCTCTATAGACATATATCTATATATATATATATATATATATTATCTATATCTATATATATATATATATATATATATATATATATATATATATAATATATATATAATATATATATATATAGTTGCAGACATATATATATATATATATATATATATATATATATATATATATTATATACACACAATATATATATATATTATATATATATATATACATTTCAAAATAAATATTAACAAAAAATGATATCATTTAAGGCGAAGATCAGTTCACAAATATTAAGGCTTTGGGGTTAGCACTGAACCTGTCAGCCTTTCAATGTCGATCAGTAATCACAACTTTTTGAACTTTCTAGATATCAGGGTTCTCCAGGTTTCCATAGTAAAGGCGTATATTGTTAATTTGGATCACATAAATTTTCTTGGGATTTTATGAGAGCTCTTTTACTTAGTGATCAGGGTTCTTACCTTTAAGGATATATCTCATTGTAAGTACTTCTCCTTTGTAAGTTTGTTTAGCGGGAAACGAAGTGCCCTACAAACCTGACAAGTTTTAGATTGAATTGCTATCATATCTAGTTGTAAAGATTTTAAGTGTTAGTTGAGTTGGTGGGGCTTAAAGAACCAATAGCTAGAATGTAAGCGGCTTAAAGTTCATTGGCATTCAGTGGTGAGGGCCTCACATTGATCCCCATGAGGTAACCGTAACATTGTCCCCATGTTCAGAAACAGTTTTCTCCCTGTGGAGGACTAGTTTTCTGGATTAGTATAATTCCGGAACTTTTGGGCATGTTTGGGCTTGTATGTTCATCAATAGGGTAATGAAGACAGTAGTGGTGTTGGTGACATTTACCTAGTGTTTCGGACATGGGCCTGGTTTGTAGGGTGGTGAACACACAATTTGGAGAGTCTTGCAGGTTAATTGACCTATGGTTCCATATCTGCCACCAGTTTGGGTGTGGGTGTTTTGAAATAGGATACCTCTTTCTTGGATTTCCATTTTCGCTAAGGGAAAACCTGAAGCTGGGGCTAGGGCCTGAACATTTCCACTACAACTGAGCTCATAGAAAGGGTATGCATTTTGAGAGATTTGGCTACCATTACTTGTTTTTCTTTTGGTTCTAGGGTGTAGGTTTAGAATTTGAGCCTTTAAAGGCACATGGGGTGAAACCTTTGCAATATCCATCAGGTGCTGAGCCCGTGGCTGCCGAGTATCCGGGGAATTGATCCTTTAATGCAAGATTTAAGCCAATTGTTGCTATCATTTATCCGATTGGATCTTTGGTGATGGATCTTCATCAGGGTCATACTGCCTGGGTAATAGCTCCTCTGTCTTTTTGAGTCAAGCCTCAGTCGTTTACATGGCATGATAGCAATTTGACCGCTTTGAAGACCTGAGTTTTAGGATCTAGACAGAGTTTGGACCTTTCCTTTAGTTGGCGGGATGTCGGTGTCTCATGGGTACCAATCATGGTCTGATTGTGTTGGTAAGGCTTTGACCTCCTTGATCTAGTGTGAGTTTTGTAGTGTGTAAGAGGAAGGCAATGCTAAAAGCAGAAGTGACAATGTCACAGTCAGTGCTGTTCTCAAAAATCAAATGTGAGACTTCCACAAAATCATTCCTGTGATCTGCTGCTACGGCACGCCAATCACTAAACCTCCTATTTGTAAAATAATTTTGAACTCATTTATTAGCTGTCATGTGTAACATGTGCGATACCACATAGTCATACCTATTAATTTATTGTAGTGTCATGTTAATGGGAGTAATGATGTAATGAAGTATAGAGTCTAATCTTGAAATAAAGATGTGTGTCTCAGGTGGGACAACCAAAAAACTGTGAATAGTGTCCTATTGGTCACTCATTTCACCAATGTTTGTGGATTAAAAGTTTGAGATGTCTGAGGATACATGGAGTGAGTCAACCCATGGCATGGGTCTACAGGAGTAGGGAGTGGCCAATGTGTAGTGGTGTGGATACTGCGTGTATCCAACTGGGGAATGGATGACTGCTGTGTTAGTGTAGTGTTGGGGTGGGTATTTGGGGAACTAGGAGTCATGGATATATGGTTATATATGCAAATGAAGCAGCACAGCAATAGTGTAGTAGTTAGAGCATCCGCCTAATGAACAGACATTCCCATTTAGAATCCCACTGTAGCACATACAATTTTCCATCGGTAGTCTGTACATGAACATATTTCGACATCTGTCTGCTGTATAACCAGCATAATAACAATTAAAAGTGAACTGGAGCGAAGTGTCAGTGTCATAATGAATAAGGCAGTAGTAAGCAGGTTTAAGCATAAATAAACACCAGTAAGCATGTTTAAGTGAGTTTGTGCGGGGGTATGCATTGCTCTATAGACATATATCTATATATATATATATATATATATTATATATATATATATATATATATATATATATATATATATATATATATATATAATATATAATATATATATATATATATTGCAGAATATATATATATATATATATATATATATATATATATATATATTTTATACACACATATATATATATATATATATATATTTATACATAAAATAAATAACAAAACATAAATCATTTAACAGAAGATGACAGTTCACAAACACAATACAACATCATACCAACAAACAAAACACATTATCCAACACCCCACAAAACAAGCACACAAATCTTACAAACAAACACTAACCCATACATACACAATATCTAATAAATAGTGTCATTTTAAGGTAATAACTATTATATATACAAACACCAACATTATTTTGTATAAGTAATAACTCTTATATATACAAAACAAACATGACTATATTATATAAAAATTATTATGTGAATGTTTTTGCTTGAATTATATTTGTTTGTACCCATAATTATATTTATTAATTTATATATATATATATATATAAAATATAAAATATATATATATATATATATATATTGCATATACAGATATACAGCTATGATAGAAACAGCACACAAGAATGACATAGTTACAGGCTATGCCAATGAAATTGAGCAAGCAAAACATGTAACATGTAGCATTACCCCAGCCTGACAGAAACATAACACAAACTAACAATTAAATAGTCCACTGCTCAGACCACAGGCAGGATACAACCGTGGAGAGTGCATGTGAAATCTAATCTTGAACAGACAGGTCAGTCCCTTTGGGGACGCCCAAAATTGACATAAACCAAAGGAAGCTGATGGACCATTCTGGCGTGTATCATCGGAATACAAGGGTGGGAAAGCCTGATGACCCATGGGTAGAGACAATGTACAACATGGGTCCCTGAAGTGGAGTGGGCAGTGTGTGTGGTGTGTTAGATCCACCTGCACCCAGAGTAAGATGGGTGCGTAGAGAGTGCAGGTGGGGAACTATGGGTAGCAATTATGGGTCAAGGTGTGCAGGTGTTGGCTGATGTGGGCCTTATGGACAGCCCCAGGGATGTGAGCAAAAGTGTTCATTGGCAGAGTCATCACATGAGCAGCCACACCTGCTGAGTCCCTGCAGCAAAGTTTACTCTACATGGCAGAACAGAATAACCAGATGTAGATGTATATATAGAGGAATGTGTGTGCATATCTACCCATAGTGACATGGAGCTATACCTCTCCTCTCCGTAGTACAAATGTATACATACAGAGACAGAATGATACATACCCACATATAGATTATACATATGCAGACACTACCCTGTTTAGATTTGTGGCTATGTTGAAGTGCACAGGAATTTCTATAGTCAAACCAGTATTGTGATTGGAGGAAGTGTAGTACATAGGAATGTAACAGCCAATATCAATTATACATGTAGCATTATATACACTATATCTGTCCCTAGAATGTAGAATATATATATATATATTTAATATATATATTCATATATATATATAATGGGGTTTGTGTGTGTGTGTGTGTGTGTAAGTGTGCTGTATCAGGTAATAAGTATGTAGGAAAGTGCTAGGTTAAAGATAGGAAAGTCTACTTGGAGTCAAGTAGAGATGATCTTTTAGGTATTAGGAAAGTGCTAGTAACAGGGATGCTTAAAGGTAAGATTGAAAAGAATGCACTCTGCAGTGTGCACTAGGTGAATAATAAAAAGTAGGTAAGTTATACCTGTTTAAAAGTTAAGGTTTAGTGGGAGATATTTTTAAAACAGCAAGATTGAAAGATGGTTACTTTTGTATTTTGGTACTATAAATAATGTAGGATGGCCAATAAATTTAAATAATTGAAGGGTGATTTCAAAAGTGATGGTTTTGTGATTACTCATAAGCCAGTGAAGTAGAGAGAAATGAGATATATGGTCAGATTAACATAAGAGGCGGCAACTAGAGACAGTGGTATTTAACAAGACAACTTAAATGGGTGGGAGGGAGGGAAAAATTTGCCTGACTCAGAACAGAGAGACTGGGCTCTTTTGAAGTTTTAATATGCTGTTAAACAGAATGCAACAACACAAGGTAAAGAAAACAAACTACAGTATTCAAAATATAGAAAGGCAATACAGAAATACAAAACATAACAGCAAACTAACCTTTCCTTCACAGCAAAGTGTAGCAGAGTCTGGATGAGCCTTTCTGGTAAAGCCTGGATGAGCCTTTCTGGTAAAGCATGGTGTAATGGTGTAATTTCCCAGGTATTTGCCAGACAGGTGCAGATTGTAAGAGGAACACACCAATAATATGAAGCAAACTCTGAACAGGCTGCAGATTCTGTAGAGTCAACCGGCATGCATACGCCTAATGGGCAGCCATTTCTTATATGGGTCCCACAGCAGCACAGTCCAGTTTAAAAGGCTAAGTACAGTATGACCATATGTGTTGTTGCATAACCCACTACACAACATCTACGAACACATGGTCGCAACACCCCACTGTAGGCATGTAAGCTGATGTAAGATGCATCATAAGGTATTATTGTAGTCCTCACCCCTATCCAGGGGTGTGAGTGTCAGATGCAAATACCAAATGCAGTGCATTTGCAAGTGTGGGAGCAAGCGGGTGTAAGCCTGTTTGGCCGCTGGGATGCGAGTATCACACTGGTGAAGCAATGCAGAGGCTGAGTATAAGAAACTGTAACCAGAGGTTAGCATTGCTTAGCTCCACACAAACCCGCGCACACTCGCTCACAACTGCTTTAAAGTGCCTTGATCACTCTGTACCCAACAGCTCATGTTCTGGCCAGCAACAAAATGAACAGACTCTGCAAGGCTAGAACTCAGGACCCTGTACATCACAGTAATAAACCACTAAGCCATGATAGCAATACATATAAAGGAGGTATCAGCAAACTAATCCTCACCACATGGAAATCAAATCATACATGTGAACTGGATCTATGTACAGTGTAATGTTCTACAACCTGCCACAGACCATACATATGTGAATTGGAGTACTGCAGTATAGAGTTGAGGTGTCACTGTAATAAAGTTATGAAGTCCTCAGGACCCCATACAGTGTATGTACACATGAATGACGGATACCAGACACATATATAACCTGTAATGAATAAGACATAGCTTAGCCTTTTTGAAACTGACCAATTACGGAAAAGTGCTGGAATCTGGCCCTACTTAAACTGAAGAGGCAGGAATACGGCTCATAACTGGTTGTAGCATCCCCCTGCAGGCAGAATGGCTGGAGTGGAAGTAGGCACTCGCTTTAGAGTGCAGCGCTGGGGCATCCAGGAGTCCAAATTCACGGAATGGCTCCTGGTAGAGCACCATGACAGGAGACTACTGCAGCACCAGTACCAGGGCTCGCAGTACAAAATGGAGGCCTGGGACAGTCTCACCCGTGACCTCACTAGTGCCACAGGTATCCCCCAGACTGGTGAGCAGGTCAGGCACCACCATGCAGACCTGAAGCGGTGGATGGAGAATGTCCTGGAACAGTGGATCCAGGAAGCAAGGCAGATGCAGAATGCCCCAGAACTGAGTAAGTACTCTGTCCACTATGTAGCTAATAATTGCCTAGCTTGTGTATACTATGGATAGGTATAGCTAAATATCACTGTACTTCTATGACAGCTGTAGATGAGCGTGTTGCGAACCAGCAAGCCTATGATGCTAGGCTGCAAAGGCTGCATCGTGACGCAGGTTGGTAAATAGCCTGCATGTACTGTCATAACAAATAAATGTAAGAGCCTCAGAAAGTGTTGTACCAGTATACAGAACTGTGTAATATGCTGTGAATAAAGGTGCAATCCCTGCATTGCTTCTGTTTACTCTGCAGTCATATGTTGTTATACTGTTGCAGTTATTAAATAGTACTGTTGTAGTGAGCAGTGTTACCCACACTGTGGTATGCAGATAAAATGTGTATGAAGTGCTGTATAACAATGTTGGAAGTGCAAACAGGTCAGTCATATTAGATAAAATACATTGCAAAGCCTCACAACAAATGCCTGATAACATACTGTACAGTGATCTTAACTGTAATGCTTTTGTCACACAGCAGGGCTTTGGATCCCAGGAGAGAAGGTAAGTTGTATGCATAATCATTCCACACAACTCCACACAGTATGTTAGAATGTTCAGAGAGAAAGCTGTATGCATATTTACACTTAACAACTGTACAGATATTTGCTAGAATGCTCAAATAGAGAGTGGTATGCATATTCATACCCCTCAGCTGTTCCAATCTGCCCAGTATGTCCTGATAAATGGTCCACATCACCTGCCTTTTGCCCTGTTCCCCTGACAAATTAGTGTGATGATCAAAGAAATGTAGGCAGCTGTTAATGACATATAACTGATAGTCAGAGAATGTACATGCAAACATACCTGTCATCCCAGCATCTCCCCCAAAGTGTATAAGAGCAGTCTCAAAACATGTTGCATTAACACCTGCATCTTGTCAAGCCTGTACGTAAGACATAGGTCCCATACATACTACTCTACAAACATACCATTGTACAATATAACATCATTGGGTAGTGTAATAATACATGTAAGGGACAGACCACTGCAGTGACTATGAATGTTTGAAAACTACAAGGATTTATTAGTTGTTAATTGAACTCACTCTCTTTCACTCGTACCATATGTGCAAAAATAACCAATTTACACAACTCATTTGGTATGTCTACACTGTTAACCTTTGTTGGGACATATGTCCTATTGTTTTATAAATATTCACATCTGTTTCTATGCATGTGCCATGTTAAAATACTCCGATATTTGTGGCCTGTTGCCATCATTGAAACCTGCATGTTGTTGTAATGGCCACTGTTTACCCATATATGCATGTGTTCCGCCTGTTCTGCAACTATTTATATCTGGTGCCCTGGGTAATGGGAATACCTATGCATGCTGTTTGTAACTAATCGTGAATGCTGTTGACTATTACTAACCCATATCTGCCTTAAACATGCAACAACATAGCTCATATGGGAAGGCCGGTCCCAGTGGAACCACCTGTCCCACCTCAGCTGGCCATGGCACCAGGTACCATCACATCTGGGGCCCAACCTGGGACCTCCTCGTCCGTTGACCCTGTAGATGTATGTGTGTGTTTATGTCCAGATATATCTACATACATAGATATAGATATATATATATATAGATATATCAAGAACATACCATGTGACAACAAAGCATTGAAAAAGAATGAAAAGGAAAACATCAGCAACTCCTGTATTATGTAGTGGTGTTGTCCTATGTAATATCAAGACTGTCTCAGACAGACGTGTCATTAATACACGCAAACATTTGTACATTGCCCAAATACATTACTTTGAGCATTTTATTACATTAGCAAAACAGTTCCTGTCCAATCAAAATGTGAGAACAGTACTCTTGCAAGGTGCTGTGTGCAATATCATCATCATTAAAAAGTTAAATGGGGTAACCATAGAGGGACCGATAGTGTCGTGTGTACACTGGGTCATCTGCATTACGTGTACCTAGAACCTTTAGGAGTCATGTGCATACTAGGATCGTGTGCCTGAGAGAGGGGTGAGGACAGCAGTAGTATGTTCTGATGCAAATTAAAAAGGTGTGTGAAATGAACAGCTATGTCTGAGGTGACAGTCGTTCTGGGAACAGATTGGCCTTTTGATTCCATTTTTGTAAGGTGAGAGTGGGATGTTGGGATAGGAGAGTAGGTATGCTCGTGGAGGATAGGTTGGGTAGGATGACAGACAAGACAGCATACAGGGGCGGTATATGACACATGTGGGGGGGAAACACCTTGGACGGGGAGGGGTGTTTGTCAGTCACAAGGCCATGAGCCTCCAAATGGAAAAATTGGGACGGAGGTCCCCACCCATGGGCAGCCACCACTGCACCTTCACAGCCCCAAAGGTGGCTGTGCTGGGGGCTGTCTATGAGGGGCAGGCTCACCCTCTAATTGTGCACATCTGCCCTTGAGCTGGTGTAGCTGGCCTCAAAAACCCCTTATTGAGCTCCCTACACACCACGGCCTGGACCTTACGATGGCTGGCAAGTTCCTGTCTGGACCTGCTCCTGGGGGGGCAAGCCCCATCCTCAGTGGCGGTTCCACCTGAAGGTGGTGCAGAGCCAACAGAGGTGGAGGTCCAAGGCTGGGCCCCAGATGTGCTAGTGCCCAGTGCCATGGCCAGCTGAAGTGGGGCAGGTGGTTCCGCCGGGACCTGCAATCCTATACAGCCTATGATGTTGCAGTTTTAACACAATTAAGGTTTAGTAATACCCAACAGCATTCAGGATTACTTATAACAGCATGCATAGATATTACTATAACTCAAGACAACAGATGTCATACATTTGCTGAGGGAGCACAACACATGCATATATACTGCATGACATCTGTACAAAGTGTAGATGACTTGTGACTGCAGCTATGAACAGTGGCCCATTATTGGCATGGCACTGCGATAACCTCAGACAGTGACTGTCATACCACTGTCTCATGTGATGTACATCCAACCAGGGATGCAATGTCAGTAACTCTCATCACTATTACCATGTACTGACTACAGTCCTCAAACTATGCTTCTGCAGTTCACGGATGTGTGCTCTGTGAGTAACACAAGAAACAAATGGCTCCACACACTGACCAGTCCACAGATGACCGTTTCCTGGTTCCACACACTGACCAGTCCACAGATGACCATTTCCTCACAAACAGAGCAGTAGTCTGAATGAAGCATAGCTACACTTACATGCTGTAGTCATGTCTGGCACATCACCCTCCTGTCTTTAGGCTATTTTTCACACTGTATGTCGTTTGAGGAATATCCAGATTTCATCTGTGATGCTGTTTACCAAACACCAGATCCAGGTTCCACTCACAGCGACTTTCATGGGCAAACACCAACATGATGTTCTAGATATTGTACTGTGTTTCCATGCAATTGGTTATAGGAATGTCACCACAGCTGTTCCACATGCAATCAGCCAGAAGAGGACTGCAATAGGTGCAGAGGCCATCAGCTGATCATGACCATCACTTACAAAACACAAGCTGCTGCTGAGTAGGTGTACATCTCCACATCCACCAGAGGGTGTGTGGGAGGGATAGACAGAGGCAAAGTACATCAGAGAAGGGCTGGGAGACTAAAACCTAAGCATTTTTTGTCACACACCTACCAGTACAGGGGTTCAAACCCCTGACTAACTAGCCATTATTATTACAAGTGCATGCAGTTATGCCATGTGCCACATAGCTGACATGTTGGTGTGCTGTAAGAACTTATATGTGTGCTGGTGAGCGACATCTGCAACAGAGATATAGTAGACATACATTAGGTGTAGCACACATGGCTGTCCACATGAACAGATGTCATTGTCAACACAACCACACTCTCTAAGGGACTCAGACACATTGGCACACTTTGGCAGGCTCACAAATACACATCCTGACAACTACGTTTGCCACACTACAGTAATGCACAGGTATTACATGCACCACAGGGGATATCCTAAGGTTCTATAGGCTAGGGCATGTGAATGTGTATGACATCAGTCAGTATGCCAATGGGAGTTATACTGGGTGTGACTGTTGTTGGGAACATCATACTCCACATGCAGTCACAAGGTGCCAGTACTGACATGCATGTGAGCATTGCTTCATGGGTGTGTAGTGGTTGGCTGTGCAAGATGGCTGTACAAGGCTGGGTGAGGGGTAATCCTTGGCATCAGGCCACCTGACAATGGTCTGCAGTGTGGTTCAGGGGTGTAGTGTCTGCAATTCCCCACACAGATGAGTAGTGTATGACCTGTTCTGTCATCCTGGTTACCATTGTGTGTGGCCATTGCTTTGCAATGCATGCCATGTCTGTGTTCGATAGTCCTTGACATGGACAATGCCTGGGATGTGCACGTCCCACAATAATGTACAGTGACATGTTTATGTGTACCTGGTTTGCCTGGCACATGTTGTGTACACTGACTGTTATCATCAGATGTGTCAATACTGGCCTGTGCCAATACTGGCCTGGTGTGGCAGGACCTGCTAATAGACAGCAGGTTGACCCTGCACCTGCAATGATAGCATGATACAGGTATTCCCTGGTGTCAGTGGCATCTGTTCATACAGGGCATATGAGTAAGGCATTGTATGTCCTTTGTGGATCACATTTGATGGCACCAGATATGTTGCAGGTGTCCAATGGGGAACATAGTGAAGGCACATTGTCCACAATTATGTGCCTATTGTACTGTTGTACAGGATGCCATGCCCTCTGCGGTCCACTGCAATCACACCATCCCTACTATCTGTCAACAATGTGCAGGGTACTAGTAACATAGCGGGATATACTAGGCAAGTGTGTTTCTGTATGACACATGGGTTCAGACCATAGTCTGGGTAATAGTAGGGTTGCTTACTGTGTTCACAAGGCCTTTTGCCAGATGTAGGGGTATGGCTTGCTAACCCAGTATCTTGGCTGATTGAAATCTGTAAACCTCGTGAGGTGGACATTGTGACATATAATATGGCCACCATATAGGAGAACTACAAAACCTGTTTCTCAACATGTCCAGTGGTTAGACATTCACAGCCACCTCCACACAGGCTCTGACTGTCAAACACACACAAACACCTGCCATGTCTTGGAATAGAACCCCTACCTAATTAGTTCATCACACTACAGAATTACACAGTTATAGCACATGCTATGGAGATTACTAACCTACTCCATCCCCAACGGTGTATTTCACAAGGAATGACATCAGCAGGTTTACCAAAGTAGGGCATTTCAGATTTCCTGCAAGTGAGTAGCCCAAAATGCATTGCTCACAAAACCCACAGTGAAACACATACAATTGACATGTGTGGGTATAGAACCCATGACCAAGATCAATATCACACTACTGCATGGAGATGTTATAGGACGTACCCCTAGGATTACTAAGGAACTTGTTCCCCAGAGGTGCATTTTACAGGGTATGACATCAGCAGGAGTACCAAAGTAGGGCATTGTAAATGTCCTACAAGTGAGTAGGGTATAATGCATTGCTCCCTACACAGACATTGAAACACACAGAAAACATACATAACTGCCATGAGTGTGGCTGGATCTCTACCACAGTTCTAAATCACACTCCAGCGGTACGCAGTTACAGGATGCACTACAGAGATTACTGGGTTACAGCAGTCCCAGAGGTGTATTTCTAGGTGGATGACATCAGCAGGGTTACCAAAGATGAGTATGTGAATTGTAAGGAGTGTGCGTACTCTAAAAAGTATTGTTCCCTTCTCAGGCAGACAGACACACACACAGGTAGCATGTCTGGGATTAGAACACCTATCAAACTAGCTTGCCAGACTACAACATTATGCAGTTACAGGCCGTGCTACAGAGATTAGTGGATTACAGTCATCCCAGAGGTGTATTTCTAGGTGGGTGACATCAGCAGGGTTGCCAAAGGTGAGTATGTGAATCTTAAGGAGTGTGCGTACTCTAAAAAGCATTGTTCTTTTCTCAGACAGACACACACCCAGTTAGCATGTCTGAGATTAGAATAGTTACCAAACTAGCTTATCACACTACAGTATTACACAGTTACAGGACGCGCTACAAAGATTACTGGGTTACAGTAGTCCCAGAGGTGTATTTCCAGGTGGATGACATCAGCAAGGTTGCCAAAGGTGAGTAGGTGAATTGTAAGGAGTGTGCATACCCTAAAAAGCATTGCTATTTTCTCAGGTAGACAGACACACACAGTTAGCATGTCTGGGATTAGAACACCTACCAAACTAATTTATCACGCTACAGAATATGCAGTTACAGGACACGCTACAGAGATTACTGGGTTGCAGCAGTCACAGAGGTGTATTTCTAGGTGGGTGACATCAGCAGGATTGCCAAAGAAGGGCATTTCTAGTGTATTGCGAGTTGTACATGTCTTGTACCTGTGTGTACCCACTGCTTACTGTCACAAAAACACATCTACACCCGCTTACAACTGCATAAAAGTGTATTATTCAGTCCTAAATTACATAATCAACATGCATTGTGGGTCATGAGCCCTGAACCATGCACACTGAGGTCACTGGACTTACCACTAAGCCATCTGGATTGTATACATATTTCATGTTTTTTATAATATGCATCTTACTACAGGTATTCCACAGTACTAAAAACAAATGGGACAGTCACTTTGTGTACATATGTACAGTACCCTTGAATGTACTGTACTCTATGAAACAACATAGACAAGTCTACATCTGTACAACTGTCATAACTAAATACATATATGCACCTACGGGATGTGTACACACATATTTATATACGCATATACACAGACACAGCTATAGCCATATATATATATATATATATATATATATATATATATATATATATATATATATATATATATATACACACACACACACACATGTCTGAACACCCTTTGTGACACAGAAGGGATCCAAAGGAACTGATGTGTACAAAAAATAGAGGCATCTCTTGTTTTATAACATTTAAATCATAATCAATTCACCAGACAAGGGATGGTTGTTGTGTATGTGGAGTTTGGGGTGGGAATGATGGCTAAGGAAATATACCCCGGGGATTGTGGAGTTTGGGTGGGGGAATGATGGGTATGGACGTACACCCCAATGATCTCTTCTGTGTCACTACTCGACAGTGGCACAGGAAAACAACATACCCAACTGTAGTCATTCTTGACTGTCTATTCTTTTCTATTCCTAACTATGTAATAATTTGTAGGCTCCATGGCGTGCAGCACGTTAAAAGACATAACACATGTGTATGCCTGGCTACAGGGTAGTCACTCACACACACACACACACACACACACACACACACACACACACACACACACACACACACACACACACACACACACACACACACACACACACACACACACACACACACACACACACACACACTTGCCAGTATTGTGCATACATGTCTTGCCTATGTAAAGGTAACCAGTAGGGTGGTATGCAGTTGGGGTATGTGCCATAGACACCCTACAATTACACTTACTCTGATTCTGCTTCTGAGCTGGGTGACATCACAGGACTGATTACTTGCAGTGGGGTGGGGGAAAAGGGTGGTTTAGCAGATGACAAGGATAAAGGCCAGTGCAAAAGGTGGTTTCTCTTTGGAAAGCAGCAAAGCCCACTGTTATGACAGGATGCAGACACAAATACACACACACACAACCACTTGCTGGCACACACACACACACACAGTTGCCAGTGGTGGAATCAGAACTCCTGTCTATCTACAGATCACTATTACAGTACTACGCAGTTAAAAAACACACCACAGAGATTACGCATTTCAAAGCAGTCAGAATGCCCTTCTAAGAGTGAGGACAACAACAGGGATACTGACAGTTAAGATGTACATAGCTGTAAACCTGTGTGTTTAAAGTAGGAGTCCATTACAACCTGTATGCACAAACATGACACATCATCTGTAGGTAAGACATAGGTAGGCCTGAGAGGTATAGTTGTAGCACAACAAGCCCTGAACTGGAGTATGCCCATCTGTGGAATGGACAACTGCTATCACTATACAGGGTTACAGTGGTCATGCTCATACACATAGAATCACAGGACTTGTTTGGATGCATTGACTCCAATCACACAAGGTGACAGTGGGCATGCTCATACACTTAGTAGCACAGGGCCGTTTGGGATGCACTATGACTACAACTACACAAGGTTATACTGGGCATGCTCATACACTTCGGATGCACTGACTCAAATTACACAAGGTGGCAGTGGGTACCTGCCAGTACATGAATACAACAGCCATTATGGTGTAATGCTTAGCTAGGTTTCACACATGGTGTGGGGAAGGAGTGGAATGTATCCTCTTGACCTGCTAGTCCACTTACTGATGGAGACTGCATATGTGTACATGTACTGATGTGTGTTTAGAGTCCATGTGTGTGCAGTGTCTGATGTTTGAAGGTGACTGTTGTCTTAGTACATCATGATGTCGCAATGCACCCTCAACATTGCCAAGTGTATATGGAGATATGTTCAAAGTACAGTAAGCTGTACTTTAGGTATGGACAGATATTTGGACATGCCTACTAAGTGGTGGGGCTACTTTGCAGATGAATGATTACTGAGGACAGCTCACAGGTGTGTTACAACCATTTCTACAATAACCTGTGTAACTGCTCACTATGGTTCTGTTAATTGAAGTGGAAGACACACAACATAGAATGCAGTAAGGGTGACACTGAAGGTAAACCTCTTGACACCTGTAACAGTAACACCTCCCCTGTGCATATATTGTGCATATATCAGCACAGGTGGCAAAGGAAAGAGTCAGTATACTTTGTAGCACATGCAATAGTGCTGTAACTCTGTAATACCTATCATGAGATAGGTAGGTGTTTGATTCAAAGTACTGGCACATGTGAGTGTGTGTGTCCCCATATATCTCACGTATGGTGGGGAATACATCCCAAATATTTTCACTCTCCTGAACACTGTGGTAGACATCAGTACAGAGTGAACTGTAGAAAGAAAGGCATAGACAGGTGGTTGAATCTCACACATGTCAAGTGTCTGTATGTGTGTGACATAGGTGTATACTTTGTGAATGCCACAGTGTGTGTGTGTGTGTGTGTGTGTGGTGTGTGTGTGTGTGTGTGTGTGTGTGTGTGTGTGTGTGTGTATGTATGGCTGTCCGGTCCCTAGTGTGAGGCTGTATTTAACCATAGTGAAATGTTAAGGCCCCCTCCTCCCATCCACTCAATGCAATCTAGTATCCCTGTTGTCATCAATCTTAGAAGGGCATTCTAACCACCTGTAAACATGTACACCCTGGGGTGAGGCTTGTTTTTACATAGCCGACTGATGAACCCCCCCCACCCCACATTCACTCACTGCAATCTAGTATCCCTGTTGATGTCCTCGATCTTAAGCCATTCCGACTACCTGTACATGTGTAATCTCCGAGGCGCATCTTGTAATTGTGTAGTACTATAATAATGATTTGCACATTGACAGGGGTTCACATCCCAACACTGGCAACTGTGTGTGTTACTGTCTGTGAATCTCTGAGTGTGTGGGTGTGTCATTGTGTCTGTGAATCCCTGATTGTGCATGTGTGTCTGTTTACATCCTGCCATGAGAGTGGGTATTACTGCTTCCCAATGAGAAGCCACTTACTTACTGGCCTCTTAGCACATTATCTTTTCTTTTATTTTACCTCCTCCTCAGGTAACTATGTGATGTTCCACCCTGATGTCACTATGGATGTGATGACTCTGAATACACTAGCACTATCATAGCTACATACATCAGGATCTCATTAGATCAGTAAACATAATTGAAACTTGGGAGATTAAAACTTAAATGTGCGATTAGCTACAAAGTGCATGCAGGTATTGTCATACAGACCTGTGAGTAGTCAACATTTACATATGGGACACTAACCACAAACACTGACATCCCCTGGCACATGCACTTAAACCTGAAAGAGGAAGGCAGAACATCAAGATCAACATTCAGTTACTAATACACATGATACATACTGTCAAATGTACCAAATGCATTCTAAAACTGTACTACATGGTATGTCTGCTGCCTGTCAAATACTACTCAACAATATTAATCTACAATTGTCTTCCTAGTATGTTCACCCTGTGCATCAGACCAGATGAGCATGTCCCTGAACCAGTGATGTGGCTGACAGGGATGCGGCACAGGCATCATCATATGCACAGGGTGATAATGTTTGCCAGAGGCCTAGGCTGCACCATTGGATGACATCATGTGTGTGGGTTAGGGCCTTTGATATCATTGGGCATGTGTGGATGTTATGCATGTGTGTGTTGAGGTGCCTACATTTGTTTCTGGTGTGCGTGTGTGTGTATGTATGCACACAGGTCTGTCATGTGGCTGGCCTACACTGGAGTATTATTGACAGCTGCAAACTGTACAGGGTAGGTTCCACAGTTCACGGTGTCTGGCCATGGCCATGTGACCTGCGCCTGCCAGAGGTTGCATGGGCACTACCAGGCAGAGGTCCAGATTGGGTACTGTCTGATGACACATGTCCCCTGGAACTGTGTCCCTGTTGGGACCATCGAGGACCACTTGCACGTGGCCTGCTGTGTCCTGGCATGGACAGCACAGCACCAGCTGCACTGCTGCTGCTACCACCACTATGGGAGCAGACATGTGAAGTAGCATGTTCAAGTAGATCTTCAACAGGTGATGTAGCTGGCCTATGTCCACGTACCCGATGCCTCACTCCCACCAGATATTCCAGCACAGACATTCCACGCTCGAGGATTGACATGCCACAGTCAAGGACTCCCACCATGTCACCCAATCATCTATCCAAGACATCTGCAAGATGATGGTGAGCATTTACAATTGCCTGGATGTTGTCAGTTAAAGAATGGACAGCAGCCCTCTGAAGCCTCAGATCTTCTCTGTTGTGTAATTCAGCATGTGCCTGTGCCTCCATTACAGCCTGAAACATGCATCTGGTGACACCAGCTGATGTGCTTTGTCTTGCAGGGGCATGCTGCCAGTGGTCCTCCTACAAGCAGCACTGGGCACATGCCTGTGTGGGACATCACCAGTCAGTTGGCTGGGATTATGGTGTGCAGGCACACCTTCCATAGTCTCCACACTTCCCTGTTCTATGCTACCATCCACCAACTGTCCTTCCTCTATGGTCACTGATGATGGGGTATGTGTAGGCAGGAGAACTGTGTGTGGGGATGAGGGAGATACAGGTGGAATGGCAACCAATGGCACAGATTCAGCCCCTGACAACCCTGCCTGTGCCTCAATCATGCTTTCATCATCACTGCTAGAGTCTGTGGGGACACTAACATCAGGTGAACCGCAGGAGGGCAACGGACTTACATCAGTACCTGTGGGGGCAGTCAAGAACTGTACATTACAAATTATACAGCACAGCACACACACAGACAGACAGACACACAGACACATACAGACAGACACACAGACAGACACACACACAGACACACAGACAGACACACACACAGACAGACACACACACAGACAGATATGCAGAGAAACACACACATACATGGACAGACACACACACATGGACAGACACACACACACACACACACACACAGACAAACACACACAGACAGACACACACACAGACACACACAGACAGACAAACACATGCTATGGCAACCAACGGAATGCAACATGCAAGTGATATGGCAGATGGCATTTAGCTTAGACAATTATAGTGGTAGTTATCATACATCCCTGAGTTGCACTCAACAGCATGCATGTGTTATAGCAGAAAGCATGCACCTTACACATTTATAGTAGTAGTTAGCATGCATCCCTGTCGTGTACCATTTGTGTTAGTAGCTTATGCCCCATACCTGCAACACAATGCATGCACTATGCACCGTTGCACCGCACTGCCATGTTTTATGCAACATGCTCCACATGTTAATAGACCTTCACTGTTTTTTGTACATCTGCCACTGATGCTTTATGTTGGCCACTGCCCCTATGTGTGAGGAGGACATGTGCAGAAGAGTATGTGGAGTGAATAATATGTTTTCCTGGGCCCTAGCTTGCATATCTCCCCCAAAGCAGTGCATGTCTGTTCAACATTATTCTGCTTACCCCTGAGCTGAGTCTACCACAATGTGCATGTGGCTGTACACACATGTTTGACATGGCTGTCCCTACTTTGCAATGGTGCCACAGACCAGCACAGGTTAACAGTACACCAGCCTGATGTGTGGCATATGACATTGCCAATCACATGTAGTATGACATGTCTTCTGCTGACATGTTGAATGACATGCTTACATGTGTAACACAATGGTGTCCTTTCAAATATACAGTAAGGTAATGGTGTCCCAATGCAGGGACGTATTATACTAACATGGACCTTCAGCTGACGCAATGTTATCAGTCCACCCTACAAATATGATGTGCATAGCCATTGCAGGGCATCATGTGGCTTCACTATTGCTATACACTGTGAGTTACAGAAACAGTTCCTGGCCATGACTGTGTTCAGATAAAATGCATATCTAATGTGGAATGTGACCCACATCACTGAGGTGTATACAAACTAAACCCTAATGTGGAATGTGTGACACAGGTCACTGTAGGGTATAGAGATGACACCCCTGCACATCTGCAACCATATTACTGATGCCTGGCAACTATGGCCAGACATGGCTAACATAGTAGTACTCTATGTCCCATATGCCATCTGTGTACCTCACACACATGAGGAGTAAGCATGACAGTGATGTCTGACACCTGCAAGGTGAATGTACTGTATTTGTGGCCTGCTGTGGTTGTATGTGTATGTTGTGCAACACATGTATATATTTGGATACTGTATAGGTGACTGCTTTCATGTCGTAACACACTCAAGATGTTCATGACATGTTATGTGGTGGTTTTGATGTCATGCCTACACAAGCTGTGCACAGGCCTGTATGATGTTTAGTGTTTCACATCTGCAATATCACCATTACACAAAGGCGATAGTTGTATTGCATCGAGCCAATGTACAACAGGGTGTACACACATGTACATCACTTCTACTGTGTGTGTTGCTTCATGTCAATGGCCATCCTCCATGGCCATGTGTACACATGTTTTGTTCAATGGTTGTGATGGGCATCTATGTCACATGTCCGTGTTATCCCATATGACACACACCCATAGATCTCATATGCTCCACTGAGGACAGGGTTATGCAGACAAGGGGTGGAATGTTTGGGATGTGAGATATCATGCTTTGCAGGATAGTTGAGCAGTGTTGCAGTCAGCCCACTACATGTCATGGACATTTAATATAGCACATGACATTGTGTGACATTCATAGCACGGGTATAATACAAAAGGGTGAATCCTGTGGGCTGGTCAAACACCAGCTCCAACACATTTAGAGTGTGTGCACACATATGATTTCTGTATAGTACTGTTTGAATTCCCCACATGTGTAATGCTGATCTGTAGTACCTTTCCCTACAGTGAACCACACCTCCACCATTGTATTCATAGCTGTCCACACATCTGGCAATGATAGTATGTAAGGTTTAGTGTAGGTGTTTCATATAGTCTTCAATCATTCCACATGGGTAACCACTGTGATGCATTGCAGGTCTGACCAGTGTATATTAACAGGACCACCATACATTATGTGTATGTGTGTTAAATGCCCACATGGCAGACAGCATGCAATTAATATGATCTGTGCATTATCAAGCCTGGTAAATAACAATCTCACCTGCAACAGGCTGGTGTCACTGCAAACTATCAGAGGTACCTAAATAGGGGTGTCAGAGCAGTAAGTTACTTATCCACACCTGTGTGATAGCTACAGGGTGCAATGTCCATGTTAGCACATAAGCCAGTACAATAGACTATACTATGGAGTATGCACATCTGTGCATACATACAGTAGCAGACTATAGTATGTGGCATGTGTGCATACATGCCTTGCATATGATGTAACACATGTAACTATATGAAATATAGGTGTGTTATATGTGCAGTAGTGACTTACCAGGCAACTTCAGGCTCGGTGGTTGAGAGATGCCCACCTCCACTATACCAGCTAAAGCTTGTGGATGGAGGTCTACAGATGTCCCCAGGTTGGCCAGTAGCTCCTCGGTACATGTGAGTGGGGACTGGGTGAGTGGCCCCCCACCTGTTGCACCTTGTACCCTGGTGATTGCATTAGCACGCTGTTTCGCCTGTCTTATGAGGTCCGTGCAGTCTCGGTGCACTTGCTGATAGGTGTGATTGTGGCCAACAACATCATTTACCCTCTTGCGGAGTTTCTCCCACTGGGTATCCTGCTGCTGTGCATCCTGTGGCACATGGCTGAAGAGTGACATGGTTGTTGAGGTGGTATGGGATGAGGACATCATCCTCCAAGCGGGTGTATGGTGGCAGCCTGGCATGCGGCATACCTGGAAGACATAATGATGGAGACAGGTCACAGTAACTCAGAGAAGTACAGACGTACAGCTGAACATACATGTGTATCACATTTATTAAGATTACAAATATGTCTTTGCAAATCTACATGACACTAACACCACTGACATGTTTAACTCACACACATTTAACACTTACTGGTGAATTGATGTTATCACCATATATGTGTGCATCAAGTGATGACATTGCTCATACTCCATGTGGATGTCTTGATGTGGGCATGCCTGTTTGCCTGTACTTGTGTCTTTACCTACCAGCACATGCCTGGATGTGTTCACATTAATACAATAGACCTTAATGCTGTGTATATGTCACATATATAGTCATACACAGCCTATGGAGACATGACCTGTGACCCTGCAGACTTGCTCACAGAAAGTTTTACATGTATATGATTTGCCATATGCATCTACATGACACTGTGCAGCTTTTTAGCATCCTGCCATGTATTACCCATGTTGCACATGTGAAACACATGGGACAATGGCTAGCCTGATGGTATTTTCAGTGTTAGATATCAGCTATGGCATGTATGGTCATAGTGAACTAGTAGGCTATATGCCCTGGGCCATTTATGAGCCTAGGCTGAATGGTTACCCTGCTGTAGCCAACAGACAGGTAGGTTTCAGTGGTCAGTTCAAGCAGTGCCACAGAACAGATCCACAGGGTTACTGATATATTTGCCATGTGGTCCTCACACCATGTCACAAAGAGAGGCAATGTGCAGCTTTGCTGGACAGGGATGCATAGTATGGCAATAGTATGTAAAGTGTATGGGACAGAGATCTGTCAGGCATGTTATGATCCTTGTACTAGAAAGGTGGATGTCCATGAAGTATGTGTTTATTTGAAATCAGGATGTGTAAGTGTAGCATATCCAACATCTCTGGGTTGGACATGGCTTTATTCGGGCTAGGCATCATGCTACATAGTGGAGCTAGGGATTATAAAGGCCAGTGTAGTCCATCTGAACATGGCCTATAACCCTTAAAGGAGATATGTGATCTATTATGGGTCACTTGAGTGTTGAGTATGGTTGAACAATGATCTCTATATTCATGGATGGCACCCTGTCATGATTAGGGGTGCCACGTATGACTACCTGTCTGGTGTGGTGAAGTAACTATCAAAGGAAAGACTTCTGTCCAGCTGCATCCCATACACACACAGTTTCCATTATGTTGACCACTGCCTAGGTGGTAGTTCATGGGTACAGGGTTTTTAACATAGGGGATGACAATGCAATACTTAATTGTCAGATTGTGGCCATATGTCACACACCACACATCGACCCACAAAGGTCCTCTTTATGTTGACCGCAGCACACATTGAGTCAACTATTGCTCCTAGTTCATAGTCATTTGCAAACATCAATAGGCAGATGTCTTCTGTGTTAGTCTGTGTGGTATAGATAACAAAGAGGGGGAGTACCAGGAATTAACCTTGTATTACTGCAGCTGGCACTGGTTTGATGTGTGTGTATTGGTCAGGCACCTTCTGTAGTATTGGTTCTGCCAGCAGTCCAGTTGCCAACCACTCCTGTGACATAGGAATATACACCTAGCATACTGAGTGTAGCTGGAACACAGTATGGGTGATGGTGTCCTAAGACCTGACAAGTCATGATATGATGTGTGAATCAACCTTACTGTCATCTACATCTGTACTGACTACATCAAATAAGCTGACCACGGTTCATGGCCTTACAGACCAGACTCAGCAGGGTAGTAGTGCACTATTTCCCATTATCAGTGGTGTCTCCCCCTTGGTGAAGTGTGATAACTGTTGCTGTGCACCATTCAGTGTGTACACAGCCTGACATGACGCTATGATTGAACATGATGTGTATGTGGAGAGCAAATTGTTCTGACATTTCTGTAGGATACACCCTGGGATGTTGACAGGTCCCATGAAAGCTGTATGTATGGCTTTAGAGAGTGCAGCTTGTACCTGCATAGTTGTTATTACAGGGGCTCTGTAGTGTACATGGATATATAAATAGGATTGGGTTTAGGTTCTCCAAGACCCTATCTGGATGAACAGGCACTATTTCTGTAGGTGCAGTACTTCCCATCCCATAGTGCTGTGAAGCACGGTAGGTCTTGTTGTTGCCATTACAATTCATAACACAGCTATAGAATGCTCTGTGGTTGGCCTCATAATATGCAGCTGATTAGTTTTGCAGTAGCTTTGTGTGGTTTTATATGGTGTATCTGCATCTTACTGAGGCTGACCAGGGAGCACCACCACTCATGTGTGTGTTCACTCTTGCAATAGTTACTACCTTCTGTGGTACACTTTAAGGCAGGGTACCATCAGTTTGCCTTCATGTTTGTGTTTGGTTGAATCTTGGTTCTGTTTCAATGGCACAATCACTGCACTTAGGTGAGTGCTTAAAGTTCATTTGTATATGATTCAGCATTTGCACATGCATTGTCCATCTGCATGGGTGCCATGACAGTCACCACTTCACTTTTAAGAAGCATAACATTGGCTTTGGAGACTGACTATATGTAGCATACTGTTAGCCCTGTTTGTGTGACTATGGTGATCCAGGTCATTCAGGTTGATAAAATCCAACATGCATTGAGTGCAGGTGTTGATACATGAGGGGTCTTCCCAGTTCATAATGGAATAGTTGAGAGTAGCTATTATTATGGTTTTCTGTCTCAAACCTAATATTCCCCATTGCAGCACAATATGACAGTTGGGAATTCTAAGGCATGGTGGGTGATCTGTCTCAAGGTGCAATTTGGATTCCACTTTGGCACAAAGGTACACGCTCAGCATAATTTATCTGAAGTTATGCAAGTGAAACTAGCATGGGGGTGTACATATCCTTCAGGAATATGGACACACCTGTGGCCCGTGTGTTCCAATAAAGAATAATGGGCAAGAGGTCAGGTATGTGTTATAACATGGTCATGCAGGTGTGCTCTCTGGAGCATTGAACCATATCTCAGTCACTGCATGGATATGTTCTTCATGTTAAGGATTGACATAAGTGAGTCCATATTGAGTTTCTGAAATTTATCATTGAGTAGCGAGACCCGCAGTTTATTGCTTGGCTTTCCCTGATACAGCAGTGGACTTCCACTTGAACTTTGCATGATGAAGGCACTATAGGGGAAGCTTGAGCCTTAGCCAGTATGCAGTTTCTCAGGGGCAACAGGTGCAGGCCCTGTATGGCAAAGAATCATGGTCTGTCAACCATGTTATCCCAAGCAGAGAGATACTGGATACCCTTTGCATTGCACTAGTACATTAGACAATTGTGGAACACAGTCCTTTTGTCCCTGTACTGCAGTATCATTCTGGCCAATGGCAGAATGCTACCCAGGCCTTGGGACATACCTGCATGGGCTACAAGACCTGACAGTTGCTACATGTGTGTTTTCATGCAGTCCAGGCTACTGCATCACAGGTCCTGCACAACAACATGGAATATGCCAGGGCCATGTGTATAGTTCAAAAGGTGGTCTGAGTGTATGGTATGTGGCTAATCATGGCAGACAGGCAGCTGACAGTATGTTTGCCCTCGTATAGCTTGGTGTGTAACATACTGCTAGAGTTTGCATTCACAAATGAGTACTGTTGGGCATGTTTCTGGCCACGTGTTCTGAGGTGTGGCACAATTATACAAACTATGTCATACAGTTTGTGTATTTTGTTGTCTGTCTATTCCAGCTTGGGAGGTCACTTGCTTGGCCAGATACTTAGAAGCCTCTGTGAATGTGTGTGATTTCTGGTAGTATGTGTGGGTGTCCTTACTGTGTTCTGGTAAGGGTATGTGTTGGTTGTGATGATGAGATGCATGTGTTAACCTACACCTCATGACTGTCCAGTCCAGTCATGGCTGTAAACTGGACTGCCTTCCAGCTTACCCCTGTAGCTGCATCCCAGACAATGTGTGGGGTGTGGTGTTAGGTGGGTTTGGCAGTGTACATGGCATAGAGATTACATTCCCCCAGGGTGGCCACATACACAAAGCTGACATTAGTAAACACCAGTAGCTGACTAGTGGACATGCCTGTATGAGCTTTCAGTACTACAAGTACCAAGTACTGTATTTAGTTTACATATTGCTTATGAAGATGTTATAAACAGTAATGCTCACAAGTAATTACTTGTGTTATGGGCGTGGCACCACTGGCTATTACAGAAACATAGTAGCTACCTTTAGCAGCAATCCTCCTCTGAGGAGCACATCACATCCTGATAGTTGATTACAGATGATGCAAGTGTCTACAGGTCTGTTTCCTTTTCTGGGTGTATACTCACATATCTACCAGAACCATGAACTCTGTTGGGCACAGACACCCACTCCCCAAACAGAGTCAAGTATCAATAGACTCTGCTGCCACTATCAACATGATCAGGATATAATCAGATAGTGTAAGCCATCACCTATGAAGCAGCTATTACACATGGGCAGCAGTCTCCTACATCTTACACTCATACTGCAGATGTTACACTGGAGTTACAGATGATATGCAACCTGTTTCATTACTGATACTGTGCACAACCTTACATACAGTATTTGCAAGTGGCTGTTAGGTTGGCAATGAGAAGTTAGGCTACACAAACCTGAAAGTTCAACCAGTGTGACTCGACTCTCAGTATCCACTCTATGTAGATGTGCACATAGCCATTTGGCCCAGCCCTGTAACAAGGGTCACTACACATTTGCATAACATGTACACATGCAAAGCTGTTATTGCTTGCAAACGATACTAGAGATGTGGATATTACATGTGTTATGTGCATGGATAGTTACCTAGCTCTTCCAAATATCTTTGCTATCATGCTGCTAAACTGTCAGATGAATACAAGTCATATGTATCCTATTATTGAGTATTGTAATTGCCAATATACATAACTAATGTTTGCATAACATATTAGAAATGCTATGTAAAATGGAATACAGATCTGCCTAAAATACTGCACATTACACAGTTATTGGCACAATATCCCACAATGCAAACCATATTTGCACAGTAAGCCTACCTTTGACATGTTCATCTTACTTATACATCCATACATATGTCTACTGTTACAATATATCGACATATACTATCCCCTGTTATAGCACATACTTGTTGGACCGACCCTGACACTGACAGTGGCTGGAAGAGAATTGGTGAGTTCCAAGCCCATATGTATCATCCCTTATGGTGTATGAGGAGTTTGCCTTGTGATCTACAGCAGTACACACATAGAATACTACAAGCATTACTACTGCCCAACAATACATCACTACAAGATAGCTATTTCCACTATATGCATTGATTACACAGTAATTCTTACAGAACAGGTACTACATACACAGACATACTAAATGTTATACATACCTTTTTAGTATTTGGAGGTGTTATTGACTAGTATAATACTCATTTTCGGTTTGTGTTTCAGTATTTTGTACTGTTCTACAGGTAGATACAGATGGTTTGAATGTGTGACAAGGCATCCTTTTATAGTTAGAGATCAGTAACGTGTTATCCTGATAATCAATTGGTGTTCCTAAGTAGTTAATTACATGCACATCAGCTGTGCAGCTACTGCCTTAGCCAATAACATGGCAACAGAGGAGTATAACTGAGTACTCCACGTAGGTGTTGTCCCTTTGCCTTACTTGTGAGGAAGAGAGCCTGGAAGTGTTGCTTGAAATCTATTGCAACAGCTGTATGGAGACAAACACTAATATATTGTGTGTAATGCATAGAGGATTTGCTCTAAATGTGAGTACTGCTGTTATATTTCTGAACATTGCTACTTGTGCAGGGTTTGTCTGTACCTAATACTTCTCCATATGTTTCAGTCTAGCCAGGATGTTTGACCAGCTCAAGGCTGCATGGCTATGCATATAATCTTAGGGGGTTTACAGTATGCTTACCAGACATCTTTAGTTTGGTGTTAATGTGTATCATACTGTGCTGATAATCAGTAATCGGTAACACTTCCTGGTGTAATTACTTTTCAACCCTCTGAAACGGGAATAGTTCAAACAAACCCTGTAACATCAGCAGCTGTTCCATTGTATAACAGCAACTATTTCACATAGGGCCATGTTAGTGTGTCTGTGTCCAGGTATGTTAAGGTTTCAGCAGATGTCATACAGTGGGTGAATAACTGGTTATGGTATGACAGTATGTACTGTTGCAGTTAGTTTGGGTGTGGGGTAGATGTTGGTGGGTGTACATAGCAGATGCAGGTATGTAGGAACTGCTTTTATACATCTTCTATATGTGTTTGTGTGGGTTCTTTCCCTATGTGAATACCTATCCCTTAGTGGACTAATACTATGGTAATTGCAGGCTGATTCATTAAGGCACTGTTAAATGCTTCTTTTATAGCATGCATGTACTGTTAGTCCTTGAATCCTTTTGGTAATACATCTGAATGTAATAAAGTTTTGCTAAATGAAAGCTGTCTGTGTATTTCTGTCATGGATATTTGCAGTATTGTAGTTGTGTTGGTGACTGTGTCCATAGAACATATTTGTAATAGTGTATTGGCATATACTCTTCATATGTTATGTTCATATTGTTTGGGGGGGGGCAAAATATGTGATTGCTATGGTCCATGTTATACTCAGATATGAACACTTCAGATGCTGTATACACACATGTATGTATGTATGTGTATATATATATATATATATATATATATATATATATATATGTATATGTATATAGATATAGATATATAATATATATTAATGCATACATTTATCTGTACCTCCATAGATGTGTAGATGTTTTTAACCTATCTATATATCTACATATATATGTATATCCTTATATATCAACATGTATCTATGTATCTCTCTCTTTCTCTCTCTCTCTCCCTCTCTGGGTACATCGTGGTTTGTCCTATTTCCACACAATCCTCCCTTTTTTGTTTTAACCTGTCTGAATACACAACTGGCATAGGTACATCACAGGTAGCTCAGTGGTAGGTTACTCTGAGGATGGTGTACATGGTTGCGGGTTCTAATCCTGGAAGGGGTTATTATTTTACCTCTCAGAGTAGGCACTGGTAGGGAAAGTGTGAATAATGCACATTTAAGTGGTTGTAAGCAGGTTTGCATGTGGACTGCATGACATTAAGCAAAGGTTAAACCTGTGAAGCGCTTATCCATTTAACCATGTTTAAGCACCGCTTACCATCACGCAAACGCGCACAAACCCACTTACAACTGCTTAAAAGTACTTTAATCCACCTGCATCCAACAGCCCTTATTCTGGCCCTCAAAATAAATTAACAGCCCTTGAACCCGGGACCAGGAACACCACAGTCACTGACTTTACCACTAAGGCATATGAGATATCTACAAATGTTATGGTGTTTAGATTATACATTTTACTACAGGCATTCCTCACTACTGAAAACAAATGTGTTAGTCAGTTGGTGTATGTATGATACATGTTAATGTTCATATGTTTGTGGAATTAGGTGTTGCAATGCGACAATACAGGGTGTTTTATGGATGAGAATGGTTCTTGTTTTGTGTCCTCTTTATATTGTCCCCATACTCCATGTATACCCCTCCAGTTCACTTATTGAACATCCAACCCATGCTCTCTTTGATGCAGGATTTCATTACCCATCATTCCTCCCCCACCACAATCTCCACATACACAACAACCATCCCTTCTATGGTGAATTAGTTTAATATTAATAGTTATAATACCAGAGCTGCATGTGTTTTGTATACACTTCAATTCCTTTGGATTGCTTCTGTGTCACGCAGTGTATTTATAGTTGTTTATATATATATATATGGCTATAGATGTAACTGTATATATATATATATATATATATATATATATATATATATATATATGTGTGTGTGTGTGTGTGTATGTGTGTGTGTGTGTGTGTGAAGACATCACTGACATGTATATATATATATATATATATATATATATATATATATATATATATATAGTATTAATTTGTAACAGTTATACATATCTAAACTTGTATATGTTGATTCACAAACTTCAGTACATTACAATGTACTATACATATGTACACAAAGTGACTGTCCCATTTGTGGTCAGTACTGTGGAATGCCTATAGTATAAGGTGTAGTCTAAAGACCATGAAACGTGTATACAGCTCAAATGGCTTAGTGGTAAGCCCCATGACTATAGTGTGCATGGTCCAGGGTTCAACACCTGTAATGCTTTAAAAATGTCTTTTACTAAAGAATAAGGCTCATTTAAGCAGTTGTAAGCATGTTTAAAAGATTTTGTGTGACATTAATGCAGCAGTTAAACAGTTACACAAACTTTAAAACGTATAACCTGTGAGCGCAAACACAGCCACATCTGCTAACTACTCAAGATATATACATTTCAGTAAAGTAACATCTTACTATGTGCTTACATAACATTACATTCTCTGTTGACTTTACTCTCCCAGCACACAGGGGTTTATATGGGTTTTTCAGATGTTTATTATACTGACGAATACTACCTATATATGCAAGCTGTGGTTAAGGTATACTTTTTAACATGATAAACATCCCTGACTTTATTGGGATTTGAACCTCGAATGCACAGATACTATGCATATGCTGTAACAATTACACTATTGACATTAACGTTGCTTCTGCCTATTTCCTATTTAGATGATTTCTATGTGTAAGCTAGGCTAAACAAAGGGCGGAGGTGCCCAAACCCACTGAGCTTCACTTACTCTTGAAATAAAAACATATAACAAATGAAATGAGAGACTATAAATTACATTCCTAACTACATTAGGCATAGCCTTGATGTGTGAATGGGTAACAGAATATACACCCCTGGGATCATGTGTCCCAGAACCATACAGCCAGGGGGTGGGGGAGCCCCTCCAGTTTTATAGTTGCAAGACCTGTTGGGAAATTGAATGGTGTTGATTTTTCACATTAGCATGCCCTCTTTAGATCATTAAGTGCCCCTATCACCCTCCACCACCCCAGTCTTCAACAGCTTCTGGCAACTCTGCCTGGAATCATATGCTTGACAGAGGCTCAGTTACTGCATTGATGGTGCGGAGAAAGCCAACACACTGTAGCTATGCTTCTAATTCCCTTGGACAGATAACCTACTACCTATCTGTGAACCTCTAAAGTGTAGGCCATCACAGCCATAATATGTGAATAACAGAGCTTTCAGATCACAATATACAGTGAAATATCACCATGTAGTCAGAAAACAGTTAAGTACAGCAAGAACATACAAACCACTGATACTTAATCACTCCAAAAGCCTATCTTGGAAGCTAAAAGACTTGTATAGGTTTAAGGCTTTCTATTGCTTACCAGTAGGTTACTTACAGGAAAGATGAGAAACAAGCACAGATGGGAAACATGCATGCAACACTACCATACCGGCTTATGTGTCAGCCTTAGGCTTTGGAATACTGACCAAGGCTATTTGCACCCCCATGGTGCCTTTTTTAGGGAAGTCTCAAAGGTGAATCCCACTTCTGTAAACAGCACAATAGCACAAATCAATGAGAGTTATGCTACTCAACACCAGGGGTTGTGATCACAACATACATGCACACACAGCACTCCTCAGTATGGACAACGTCAACATCTGTGCAGTAACTGAGACCTGTTTTAAGGATCCTGAGAGCACACCGGCACTACCAGACTACAACTCATGCCACACATTTCGGACACAGATCATGGACTGACACAGACATGGAGGGGGTGTATCCATATTCATCAGGGATACCTATACCTCCAGGTTAGTGGGGCAGCATGATACCTCTGTGATCATCCATGTGCAGCTAACATCAGACACAAAGCATATGTATCCAAAAAAGAACTAAACGAGGCTCACCACAGCAATAAGAAGAAAACCAACGATTTAATAAAGACACAAACTGCAGTAAAAGAGTAAGCACTTTCACGTTACAGGAACGCTTCTTCAGACTGAAGAAGCATTCCTCCAGCTAAGTGCCACAAACTGCATGGTCATTCCATTGTGGAATATTAAACACCCACATATTACCACATAAGTGGCAGCCACTTTAATACAGACAAGGTAATAGGGTATCTGGGGACTAAGGTAGATAGTGATCTCTCCTTTGACAATCATATCTCCAAAGTAGTTAGGACATCCTTCTATGTAGGCCATCTGATTACTAAAGGGTTCGCATCTAGACATACTGAGGTTATAGCGCCCCTTTACTCATCACTCATCAGTCCCATCATAGAGTATAATAACCCATTTGGGATGTACCTCAGAAGACACATCCAACAGCTGGAAGGTCCACGAATGTACCTCGCCACCTCGCCAAGAGGATTACTGGCCTCAAACGTATGTCTTATGCAGCCAGACTGAATAAACTCCTACTTTACTCATTGGCATCTCATTTACTCAGATGGCCAACAAAGCCATGTCCAACTCAGGTTTAATGGATATGCTTCACCTATGGGAATCCATGTCACAGTGAGCCACACGCTGTAGTGAGCTTAAACTTGCCACAACAATAACTGGAAGATGCTGGAGGGACAGATTCCTGTCACAGAAACTCCCGATACTTTGAAACAACATCCCTCATTACATTATACAGAACCCCTCACTAACACTCTTCAAGAGAAACCTTGAAGAGTGGATGGGGAACAGTAGATACACTCCAGGGATCCCGCCATTGGCTCTGCTCCACAGAGGGGCAGTTAATGAATCAATGGGATGGCAAAAGCTGACGCATTTTGGCTAGGCTTATGAATGCCTGTAGGCAGTTAGCCAAGTACCTACCTATGAACCTATACATACAGTATCAGCACATGCTGATAGCTTAATTTACTGTTCGGGTGTTGACTTACCTTGTGCCAATAGCAGTTGTGTGTGCAATAGTTGTGGGCTGCCTATGTTGGATGCACACAGTAGACTGCCTATGCATGAAAATTTATAGGTAGTCTTGTGTGTGTGCCATCCATTTTTACTGTGTGTGCAGGTGGAGAAAGGTGTCAGTCCCTAGGTGCCTACACAGTTGGTGTGTGTGCTATACGTTCCCTCCTTGCCAAGGCATGGGCATACTGGACATGCCTCTGTCTGCCTTCTAGGGCTGGCTCAGGGTGTTTGTGGTCTGAGTATCTCTGTGCCTGTGGGGCCCTTGGCAATGGTGGTGGGCTGTGAGGGCCTTCACCATTCTGTCCCTGCTGCAGCTGTTTCCGCAGGATCATAGTGTGTAGCATGGCACATACTATGAAGATGTGGGCACACGTGCCTGGAGAGTACTGCAAGGCTCCACCAGATATTTCCAAGCAACGGAACCATGATTTCAGCATCCCACACACATGCTCTATGATGATTCTGGTTTGTGCATGTGCCTTATCATGGCGTTCCTGCATGGGTGTGTGTGCATTTCTGATGGGAGTCATCATCCATGGTTCCAGTGCAAAGCCAGCAAACCCCACCAGATGGCCATATGGGATCTCCCCCCTGGCAAATACCTGATACAGCTGTGAGGCATGCCAGATGTGAGAGTCGTGATAGCTTCCAGGGCTGCCAGCACACACATCCATGATAATGTCCTCGGCATTGCACACGACCTGGAAGTTGATGGAGAGGTATCCCTTGCGGTTTATGTAATGCCTACCCTGCTCACTAGGTGGTGACTTGATGTGTATGTGGTGCAGTCTATTGCACCCAGTACCTCCGGGTATTCTGCCACATGGTGGAAGAGACGCATATTGCTGGCCAACTCCTCCTGCGTTTGGGGGAAGTATATGTGCTCATTGGCATGTGGTAACATGGCATCCAGGAACTGGTGAAGTACCCTAGATGCTGATGCCTGTGAGATCACCATGATATCCACAATTGGCCTTTGAAAGGTACCTGTAGCTAGTATTCTCAGGCTTACACATACCTTCGTATCCACTCGGATGGGTTCCCCTCTTTTTGTTCTGGCTCTGAGGCGTGGCCGGCACAGCTCCACAAGTTGTTGTAGGATGCCCCTGTCCACCCTGTAAAGCTCTACTATCTCCAGATCATGTAGCCCCTGGTAGGTTAACCTGGGTCTGAACACTCTTTTCCTCCTCTGGTGCCTGAGGTGGTTGTGTGCATCATCCACCACACCACCTTCAGTCTCCAACACATGCTGGTGGATCAAAGCTATGGCAGCCCCTAACATGTACATACTAAAAGTCCCCCGTCTGTATACACCAATGGTGCAGAGTGTATGGGAGTACACAAGTGTGTGTGAGGTGCTTTCACACTTTATACTATTTTGCTATGTATGCTGCTGATGTCTTTGGGTGTGTATCAGCAATTCCAGCTGCAGGATATCTTAATTATGGGTTTTACAGTAAGTACTACAAGGGTGAGGCCTTTAGTCTGGAGTTATGCTTGCCTGCCTTGATTAATCTGTTGCCCTTTAATTCACTTTTAAACCTGGATCCCCTCCCATTATCAGGCATGCACCCACCTGCCGTCTTTCTTGTTTTGTACTTTGCCTGCCCAGTCATGTGTTGTAAAATGTGTCTTGTAGCTGATATACTGCAAATTCGCTTTGTTCTGCTGTGACACTTTACTGTTTTCTTTGGAGTACAGCCCCTCCCCTTTCCTGTTCTGCAGGTAGTTACTTGCAGCCTTGTTAGCTGTTGTCAATGGCCCACTGTAGGTTCCTAGGTGTTAATTAGTCATTTGTACTCCAATTTCCCTGCTGCAGCATTTCCTTATTTCTTTCCTATATCCTTCCTGTTTCAGCTCTGGTGCGCGCTACACAAACCCGTTTACTGGGTTTAAGCATGTTTTCATCTCCATCCACATGCATACTCGGTTACCATGTTTACTCTCAGCTAAGCAAAGTTATAGCCAGTTCAACACACCCCTATCCTGCAGCTTTGCTTAGCTATGGGCAAACCAGATTAGCAATGCACAAATGTGCTTACAGCAAAGGTGACACACTCCTCTCTTGATGTCATCTTTATCTCAAGGGCACTCCTCGTGTTATAATGCTATGCTGTGAGGTGCATCCTTACACCAGCGAGGAATCTGTGATTCACTATTATTCCTCTCATTTGTATGACATTGCCTTCTAATTCCTAGCTACCGCGCAAAACATTGTCACAGACCCTTAGCAACCCTTGCACCATGGTGTGGTGTAACATGCCTGCCATTGACTATTATGGGAAAATCATGATATGTGTTACATTGCAGTTTTATTCTATATTTTTCGATTTTTTTTTTGCGATCCGGTTTGCACACCGCTGCCCTGCGCTTAAACTTCGCGATAGTGTGAAAAATGAAATTAAATGTTCTTTTTATATTTTGTACATTTTTTATGCCAATAGCTATATATTTAGCCATTGGCATATATTAACGATATAATACATGTGTTTGGCCGGCTGTCATGACTGATTTTATGTTTACAAAAATGTGAACCATTTTTTACAGTTTAAATTTCTGCATGCTTACACTACGCCTGCACCACTTCCTGGATCGCTAAATACCTTCATTTGCATGCTACACTGCTGCAACTGGGTAATTAGCATACAGGGGCCAGGAGCTGTGCGGGCATAGCATATGCAGGTAGTGCACATGGAAACAGCTCGTACCTGGATCACTCACCGGCCATATTTGGTGTTGGAACACCAATGCTACACCTGTACCTGGCGCAAGCTTCATGAATCCCAGGGAGAGTGACTAAATTAGATTATTTGATTTATGATGGTTATTGTAAAGCTAAGGATTGTCAACATGAGTTAGACAGAAGTAAGACCCAGAAATGTGTAGTATATAATTTAAGGGGTGAAGTAAAGTGCAAAGAAATAGGAATAATATTAACAGTGTTCTGTGATAATCTTCTATACTGTTTTAGAAATGCTAATAGCAAAAAAGAAATAGGACTTGCACATGTAGCTGAACTATACAGTATAACAAGTGGACAATTTTGTGTTTTTTTATGTGTTTGAATGTGAAAACTGTAAACTGTAAGTTAGGACAGAGGAAAGCAAATTTGTTTATATCTCAGACTTTGTTCCTAGATGTCAGAACTGTTTTCAGTATTAATTTTAGTTTTCTAAAATATTCCTTACTAAGTTTTATTCACATTTGTTCATGTTTTATCATTGATCTTTCATTAAATCTCAAATATTTATACATTCCCTCTTACTCGTGTTCTTTTATATCACATTCCTGTCCCAGACTGATGTTTTCTTGGTGCTGCAGCTTCCCTGCTTTAAATTTTGATTTTGAAAATTTATCATGACCAAAATTCCTCATTTGATGAACTATACAATTTTAAATCATCTACAAAAAAAAAAGATGAGAAGTCTTTACACTTTAGTGTTTTCTGTGAAATTGCCAAATTGTGACCATGAGCTAATATGTTAAGTAGACAACTTAATGGGTTCAGGGCAAGACAAAAGAGCAGCGTTGAAAGAGTCACCCTGGAATATCCCCCTTTGAATTTTTATCCTTGGAATAATAATTTATCCTTTATCAATTAATTTTCTCATTCAGAGGTTGCACTACAGTGGGGAAAAGGGAATTTTCCCTTACCGCACTGTAGTACGACCAGAACAACAAGCATACATACAAGAAACTGCTGCTTCAGTGAAAAGCACTTTCATGCAAGTATGCTCACCAAATTGGGATTCCGTGAAAGATGCAGTCGAGCATCTGTATGGATCCCATACACACACACACACACACACACACACACACACACACACACATATATATATATATATATATATATATATATATATATATATATACACACACACCAGAATTCCAAGACAGAAATACCAGAACTACAGAATACCAACTACTGACGTGTGAATATCAGTAGTGTGAAAACATAGTGCATTAAGTCCGCTAAGGTAGAAAAGTACTGCAAACATTGAGATCAGTGTAAAGTGATGATTGGGAAAATCGTCCTTGTCCCCACTGTAGTGCAATCTCGGATTTGGTATATATAAGCTGCAGGGGGTGTGGCTTGCTCCCCCTACAAAGTGTTTTTGTAGTTGAGCAGAATTAATGCACTACATTTTCGCACTACTGACATTCACACATGTCAGAATTTGGTATTCTGCAGTTCCAGTATTTCTGTCCTTGTATTCTGGTCTTCAGTCTTTAAGTAAGTTGATCTACTGAAGTAGATCCATACATATATATATATATATATATATATATATATATATATATATATATATATATATATATATGGTTTACTATCATTTTACTGAGGTAAACTTGGTCCAATGATCGTATCATTGACCCACGTCTGCGAAAATTCACATTGCCAAATTCTGATAAATCTGAAATACATTCTGAATTGGACCTATAACCAAGCATTAACATAGGTCAAGGTAGGGGAGAGATTTGTACTTCAGCAATATTAGAGTTGGACATTGCCAACGTTCGAGTTTCAGACTTCGCACATAGTGGATTCGACTGAGTCCACTTAAATAAAATGATAGTAAATCATATATATATCCTGATACTTTTTGTCAAACAGTGCTTTAGTGAAAATATATTTAGTTGATAGAATTTGGTTGAATTAACATATGTTCAACACCTATTGACAAAGGTACTAGATTGGTTGAGTCCTGTGGTTGGCAAATTTAGCCTTTTCCCAAGAACTGTGAAATCTCAGAGTTATTGTGTATGTATATATATGTATGTATATATATATATATATATATATATATATATATATATATATATATATATATATATATATATTTAGCAGGGAGTACAGGAGGGCAATCCCTGCAAAATTATACTTTCTTTTGTTTTTTGTTTAAAATTGTTTGCATGCGCTGAGATTCATTCTTGGCACATGCATAGTAGCATGTTAATCTGCATAATGTTATCATTTGGTGTAGACATTATGCACTTTAACATTAGTGCCAGTCAACAAAGGTTTATATATATATATATATATATATATATATATATATATATATATATATACTTGCTATATTTTTTTAATTTTCTTTTTTAAGTTTTGTTAGTTTGGAGAGCTTTCTCTTTGAGACTTGACTTAAAATGGAGTTCCAGATGTATGTCTCAGTCAATAAATAAAAATAAATAAATGAATAGTTTGGAGTACAGAAGTAAGCGTAAAAATGTGTTTAAAGAGAGGAAATGTTTAATTTGAAAACTGGAAATTGCTGTAAGCACAATCTTGCAAATATTCATCAAAACAAAAGAAATATAGCATAGATGTAGGGCTTATCTAAACTGAATAAAATGGAAAGGAAGGAAAAAATAATCAAATAAATCGCAGAGTGTTTGAACAAATAAATACAGCAGCAGCTAAATAAGGTATATACAGACACTTAGATAAAAGACTTTAATGTATTGGTTCAAATTACAATCACTAGACCAGAAATTGGAAATGCAGATTGAGATTTGAAATGATGAATAAGAAGAATAAAAATTGAAAATGCTGGAACTCATTCATTTGTAAATAAGATATAATGCTAGTATGATTGCCTTCAGAAAAGTCTTTAAATACAATTTTATTCATTCCAGAAATGTGTCTAGAACCTGTTACTTGATGACATACTATTCAAACCTACACTCAGCTCTCTTACTAATTGTTCAGAAAAATGCTAATTCTCTAAACCAGCCACAAACAAAACTAAATGCCCAATTTTATTAGTGCAATAGTCATCAGATGTGCAGATATGTATATATTATTAGGTTTTAGAAAATTTTTCTCATATTTTATGCCAACAAGCTGGCTTCAGGTAACTGATGCATTAGCAATGCATTTGAGTATTTCACTCTCTCGACTGTCACATTATTCCATAATTGCATGATAACCACCATCTGTAAGACCTAATCTCTTAATTTGTAAACATCTGCCACTGTTATTCCTCAAGTGTCTGCCACTACTGTGTATATTATATATCCAAACACTATGTTATCTCTATTATACTACTATAATAGTGTATTCTTTATGCTAATATCGCTGTTGTAAATGTCAAAAAATCTATATAGTTACTACACGTCTTTTATAATAATAAAAATATTGTGTTTTCATGTGTGGAGCTTATTGCCTTCCCAGGCCTCCATTAAAAATGTTCAAGCCTAGTCAGGCAATTCTGGCTATTAAACTCAATAAGTGGCTGACAATAAAGAAAGGTGCTCGCTGACATCAAAGTGCAGAAAGACAGGGAAGGGGACGGACAGCATGAAGAGGGCAGAAAACAAAGGTTTAAATCAGAGTAACCAGTTATGGCAAAGTTAAGCAATTAGTATTTCCATTGTAGCTTAGCTTAAATATTTTAGCTCAATGAATACAGTGCCATGCTAAAGAATCATGAAAGCAAACACACGCTTTTGCCACAGAAGAGGAAAAATACGTTGCCCTAATACTAGACTGTTAGGCTAAGATGATTTAATTAAATGTCACAAATCAACAGTGCTGCTTCTAGAAAAGATGGTTGTAACACAAAGCAGTACTAAAACATTGCAGATGGAGAGACTGTGGTTCAAACCACTCAAAGATGTGGTATTAACTGTGCTCAAACTCTTAATTCTGTGCAACTTAATTAACAAGCCAAACAGCAATAATTAGAACACATTAGCAAAGAACCTTGCCATATTAAATGCAAATGATTAAGTAAGTTGTATGAGTTATAAAATAGGCCACCACTCAATAAAACCCACTAGATTTACATTACACATGACCAATGGTACAAAAATGGCTAAGCAAACATGTGAGCATAAGGTCCTTAGACATTCTGGACAGTAGTAACAAAAGAAAAATTCAGACTGGAGCCCAGCTGAGAGGGAGTGTCTGAGAATGCCTACTATTTCAAAATACATTACAGTACTGCCCGAGTGAGTTTACCATTAATCCATATTGGCAGCTAGTGACAGTGATCTTCTGATAGAGAAATAATCAGTCTGGCTGGCTTATCCCAGGATAGTAGTTCATTAAAGAGATGAAAAACACCATAGGGGCCTATGACTAACAGAAAAGCAATGAAGATTGTACCCCATGAATACTGTAGACAAAACAGCAACTGATAATCTTGGTCATATAGACTAAAACACACAGAAACAGAATCATTTTGTGAATAACCAACAGCATTACAGTGTAATAGGTGCTGTCATGCTATTAGCCTTGCATCATACTCACAGTTAGATAACACAAAGCAACATCAAGGAACAGCACCTACCATATACTGCCACCCTATCAACCTTGTATCTGGCTCACAGGCAAGTAATGTAAAACAACATCAGGAAACATCACATGTGGCAAACCTCAGTGTACCAGATACATTCATACTATCAGCCTTATATCAGGCTCATAGATGTGTAATATTACAAAACAATATGAGGATTCAGTACAAGCAATAAACCTACATGCACAACATGTTTTTGTCCTATCAGCCTTGTGTAGTGATGTGAGGTATTGCCAGCTATGCCAGGAGATGTCAGGCAGTGGATATGTAACTATCTGGAGTTTTGTAAGGAATTATATGTCATTTATATATCAAACTGATTTGTACAGGCGCTTGTGTTAAAAATTTATTTGTAAATCTGCTTGTGTTAAAAATGTTCCAGCAGTGGGTCCAGATGGATAGAAAAGAAATACACCTCTATGTCAGACTGTATTGTATACTGTTGAAATGAATGTAACAGTGGTTACTGGAAGAGAAGAGGTTAATCTCAGTCCAGCTAACTTTGAAAAATGGTCTGAAAATTAAATTACCTGGTTTAGGCCATAAGGATTGTAACGTACAGTTCTGATCACAGACAGAAACAAAATGTCTGTGAAAACCAGGACTAGGAATCCTACTGTATTGTCCTAGGGTTGAACTAATTGCTACCCTGGAAGGATGAACATTTTTGAAATGGTTTTATAGCTTTCAGATGCTATAGCACATCTTAGCAAAGCTCTATGTGTGTGTATTATGACACATATGTGTTAGATGCTGGTTCAGTTTCTAGTAAAGGGGGTAGTGTGGGAACCAGAAGTCAGATGACCAGATGTATGTGATGTCATTCTGTAATCTAGTACTGAAATGATGTTTTAATACTAGATGAGGCAGAAGTTTCAGGGGAGTCATTTTGTGAAACCTTACAAGAAAGAAGACCACTCACCCACATCATCTTGCCTTGCTCTTGTAAGTGAACTAGGAGACTGTAATTCTTTAGATCAGTCAGGAAAATATAGTGAGATTAGTTAAATATTGGGGTTTTTTTTGGTATAAGTTTGAACCTTCCCATCTGTGTTGTTTTTAATATTTCATATGATTGAAACTCTGGTGTTTATTGTAAATAGCTGCTTAGTATTTTCGAGTTATTTTATTATTTATTATTAAATATATTTAAACGTTTCATCATGGCTTGTCTTTAAGAGAATGTTTAACCTTTGACAGTACGTATATTTATTTGGTGACAAAGTGGCCACTCCTGAAATCCTTGCTGCATTGGTCAAACACTACCATTTGTATTAGTATTAAATTTATTCAGTATAATTGGATACCTTGGCAAGAGCCTTAGAGTAGCTGGCTTTGGAGTGTTCTGGTGGCAGTATCTACCTTATAGTCTGGGCAGAGGGAGCATACCTGGTAAATCTGTGCTAGCCTTTCACATGGGTGTGTGTATGTGTGTGTGTGTGTGTGTGTGTGTGTGTGTGTGTGTGTGTGTGTGTGTGTGTGTGTGTGTGCATGTATGTGTGTGTGTGTGTGTGTGTGTGTGTGTGTGTGTGTGTGTGTGTGTGTGTGTGTGTGTAAAAATCACATCTCAAAGAGTGGGTGTGTCAGTTACTTGGAGAAGGAACACAGAGCACTGGTTTCACAGAGAATGTGGTGAAGGATTTGGCTTGGAATACTGGGCTGAGGACTCAAATCTACAGCTGCATCAGTGGGGAATCTTTTATTTTGGGCCAGGAGAGAGAGAGAGAGAGGGAAAACCAGCCCCAGGACTGAGTGTGTTCCCTGTGTGTTCTCAAGGGAAATTGTGTTTGATGCATAGAGCTGCATCTGAAAATACTGTGTGCATTTATTTTTGTTCCAAGTGAACTTCCATCACTGGTGTCAGTGGTGAGGATTGAGGCTTCTTGATTACTGCCCTAGAGGAGGGATGTCGCATATTGGTGAGCAGTGGTGTGGATATTAATTGATCTTCTGTAGCCTGTAGGCAGTTGTCACTGAAGATGTATATAGTTTCAGCATCCACAAGGTAAGCATACAGAGTTTCATTTTCACAACAGTTTTATTTATTGTTTGTTAGTTTAGTTTAGTCAGAGAAAGCAAGCAAAGATGTCATCAGCAAAGGACTATGGAAAGCTGACAAAGAACTAGTTGGCCAAGGTGTGTCAAGCCAAAGGACTGGTGCATGCCAACCTGACTAAAGAGGAAATAATTTCACCCTTAGATGCAGCTGTAGCCCAGACCAGCAACCAGGAGGATAACCAGTCTGGTGATGGGGATTTGTAGGTCTCAGAAACAGGACAGTTCACTTTTTCCTCAGAGGACTTAAAACCCATGTGGAGTTAAAGAGACTTGAAATGGAGGTCAAACATTTAGAAACAGAGTCGGCAGAGAGACTGTGGCAGGCAAAACTTATGGACTTAGAATCAGCAGAGAGACTTTGGCATTTGGAGGCCAAAGAAAATGAGAAACAGTGCCAACATGAGAGGGAGATGCTGACTCTTCTTCAGGGTAATGGCAGTAATGGAGAAGGGAATAACTGAATTCCAGAAACAATAAAGGTTAATAAATTTCTTCCACAGTTTACAGTGTGTGACAATTTTGATAGTTTTATTCATATATTTGAAAGCATATGTAAACAGTATAATGTTGATCAAGGGCTCCAGGTATGGTTCCTGACCACCTTATTCCATGGTAAATTTGTAACTGCTGTTTCAAAATTGCAGATATTGATTGTTTAAACTATGATAAAGTTAAACAATGTTTATTGGAATGTTTTAAGTCAACACCTAAAGCTTACAGAAAAAAGATTTGTTAGCATAGATGGAAGGAAGACGAAAGTGTATATGATTATATTGCTAATTTAAGCACATATTTTCATGGGTGGGTGAGCTTGTGTCAGGTCACCACTTTTGACAGGCTGGCAGACCTTTTGGTTTGGAAACAAGCCCTTAGCACTTTGCCTGAGGACAGAAGAATCTGGTTGGCAGACCAGGAGTGTAACTCTGCAGATGAGCTGGGGGGGAAAAGGGGATCTCTACTTAACAAGCAGGGCATCACTGCACAAAAAGGAGATACCCAGTGCTGCACATGGATATAAGGTAATGCATGGTGGACAGCCTAAGCTACCCCAACAGAGTCCACCAGTAACAGGGAAAGCCACTAGTTCAGGTACACAGCCAGGATCAAGGGTTAGATGTTTTAAATGTAACCAGTGAGGCCATGTAACATACAGCTGTCCACAGAATCAAGGTAGGGAACAATAGGTGGGGGAGCCAGCAAGTGGGAATAACAGTATGCCGTTGGTAAGTTGTCTGGAGACAGCAGGGATACCAGACTATCACCATAGTTTATAAACTACCTTAGTGGATGGAAAAGAGGCCACTGCTAAGAGAGACACAGCCTCTGACATAACCATTGTGAATCCTGCAGTGGTTAAAGAGGAGCAGTACTTGCTTGGGCAGTCTACTCCAGTCAGAGCTTTAGGAGGGACCCCATTCCAAATGCCTCTGGCCAGGGTTCACCTTGACTGGGAGGGTGGAAAAGGAAGCAGGCAAGTAGGTTTGTTTGATGGTATACCTGCGGATGTCCTGATAGGGAATAATTTTGATAATGCAGTACCTTGTATGCATGAAGTTATACACAGTCAGACTTGGAGACAGGCATGTGGGACTGGTAGCTGGTTGGAGACCCAGAGAGACACAACACCTGAAGCCAGGGCTGGTGAGGTGGCTATTGCAGGGAGATAGCTACCCTGTAGCAGTGAAGTTGAAAGTGAACTACAGCTGCTGGTAAATACTGATGCTCCCTTGGATGGGGTGATTTCAAGGGCAGAGGTGAGTGGTATTACCCAGGCTGACAGTGAGGCACTGCTGTCAGAAAATACCAGACTCCCTGTGGAAGAGGAGCTGGGAAGGTCACAAAGAGTTGAGACAGGCTCAACTCTCAGACCCTACACTAAGAGGCTTGAGGGAGGTGGCTAAGAGGCACCTGATTCTCAAGGAAAAGTGGAGTCTGTATACTGTAACAAAGGGTTACTATATAGCAAGTGGACCCCAGAGAGAGTGCTAGAGGGTCAGGTAATGCATCAATTGGTAGGGTCCAGAGCCTACCATCTGGCACTTCTAGCCATAGTCCATGACATTCCTTTTGCAGGTCATATGGACATAAAACATACCAAGAGACATATTATGCCGAACATTTATTGGCCTGGGATTGCAAGGGATGTAACAGGGAGCTGCAGGACCTGTGAGCAGTGCCAAAAAGTAGGCAAGACAGGAAACAAGGTCAAAGTTCCTTTGATGCTTTTGCCTGTGATTGATGGGCCATTTCAGTGGGTAGCTATGGATATTGTGGGGACTCTGAGTACCCCAAGTTCCATGGGGAAGAAGTATATCCTGGTGGTAGTATATTATGCTACTAGATTCCTTGAGGTGGTTGCTCTGTCCTTCATTGAGGCAAAAAAGGTGGCAAATTCTTTGTTAGAGATTTTCAGCAGGGTAGGCTTCCCGAGAAAAATATTGACTGACAGAGGTGTCATTTTCATGTCAGACCTGCTGGCTTGTCTGTGGGAGTGCTGTGGGATGAAGCACCAAAAGACCACACCCTACACACCCCAGACTAATGATCTTGTGGAGAGGTTAAACTCTACACTAAAAGACCATACTATGGGCATTTGCACACCAGTTTAAGAGAGAGGGGGACAAATGTTTGCCCCATCTGCTGTTTGCATACAGAGAGGAACCCCAGGAATCCCCCATTTTTTCACCATTTGAGTTGATGCATGGGCATAGGGTGAGGGGGCCTTTAGATTTGATTTGTGATAAGTGGAAGGTGAGTGTGAATCCTACAAGGAGTCTGTTGTGACATATGTCCTAAACCTTAGGAAAAGGCTTATGGAGCTCATGGGCTTGGCCCAGGAGAACCTAGCAGGAACCCAACAGCAGAAAAAGGTCTGGAATGACAAGAATACTCTAGCCTGATTACAGCCTGAAACATGCTTCTGCTGGTTGCAGCTATGTCACCTCTGCCAGGGGCATAATGTCCAGCGGCCCTACCACGATCACCCTGGGACATCCACCTATGTGGCAGCTTGCCGGACATCTGGCTATGCCTGCTGCAACCAGACACAGTAGGCATGGTTACCACACTTTCCTGTGCACTGCCACTGAACACCATCTGTCCTTCTGCTATGGTCACCGGTGATAGGGTGTGTATAGGCACTGCAACTGTGTGCGGGGATGGGGTGGCTAAAAGGGGGATGTCAAATGTTGGTGCAGTGTTGGCCCCTGACAACCCCACCTGTGCCTCAACATTATTATCATCATTATCATCGATGTATGTATGGACACCTACATCAGATTGCATGCAGGAGGGACCCTGACCCACCTCGCCACCTGTGGGGGAAAACAATGAATGCACTTTAAAACCTGTACAGCATTGCCTAACAGTACACACACACACACACACACACACACACACACACACACACACACACACACACACACACACACACACACACACACACACACACACACATCTCCGTAATACATACCTGCCCATGGCTTTACAGACAGTCCCACGTGTATGTCCATGTGTTACCCCATCCTGCATCACACTTGTTAACATGCACACATTGATACCACTCATTAACATTACAGTCCTCTAAATGCCCACACAAGTGGCCAAAACACAAGGCCTGTTGCTACTTTACCCGCCTGACCTGTGTGTAGTTGATTTACATGGCCTCACTGCTGCCATTCAGTATGCACCCTCTGTATGGCCAGAATGATGTGCATGGCCCCTATATGTGTGGGCTACTATGTTGTATCCATAATAGCTTCCACTGGTGTGTCATCTGTATGTAATGCTAAGTACATGCCAGATATGCTGCTCCATCAGCCCATCATGTGTCAGCTGTAATATTTGGATACACTCCTTGGTGTTGACTATTACTTCCCCAATGCATCTGTAGAGCTGAATATGTGGGTTGTAGGTGACATCTCTGCTGACTGCGATATTAAGTGTGTACCTGGAGTCTAACTTCCATCTGGATGCCTGTTCCATGCTACAGACCATATTATATTATTTGTTGTCCTGTGATTACACACTTAACAGGTATTCCTGGTGTGTAATGTGGAAGTCCATGTCCATGTACTGCACAGCTCCAAAGGGGGGTACAGCGGTATGAACACCCCACAATCACACATGTGTATACATGGCCACACACACACACATGCACACACGCATCATACATGCATCTACCTCCCACCACTTCACCAGAGTAACCCTGCAGGCTAACTAACTAACCACCAGGATGCACACACACACACACATACACACACACACACACACACACACACACACACACACACACACACATGAGGTTGCACAATGATCGTACACACAGTCCTCCTATTACCCATCTGCCAACATGCAGAACTTATGGTACAGAACAGCATGCAGTTCAGCTATAGTCAATCCATGCTAGCAACAGCATACATGTGTGTGATTCATGTGCTGTGACTAGGTGATGCCCCTTCCCCTGGATACCACTGCACCCATGTGCACAGTATTGCTGTGCACCTGTTCTGCACCCTGCCATGTACTGTGCACCACAACTCACAGGTGTACAACCCATTGCAGAATGTGTAGTACTGTGCCAGTTATGTCAGCTTTACTTCAGCAACACATACATGGGATGATATGTGGACTGTTGTCATTGATGAATGCCTGATGCTTGATTTACAGCTGTCAACATCAACAGACCATGTATGACCACTGCAGAAATGCTTGCACTGACAACCATCAGAGCATACCGTGGCTATGGGAGGGTGTAAACACCTTTATTGATTTTACACACATATCCTTGATCTGCCACGGGACCACAGCACTGCATATCTTAGCAGTACACAAGCCCGGTATGTAACATATGTCCTGTACTTTCTCATGCAGTGTCTACAGATTGTGTTAGGTGTGCGGCTGCTGACCACAATGCATATATACCACGTGGGCATATGTGTGCACACCCTTATCATGATGGTTTATCACACCTCTTGTGTGTACTACAGCAGTCACTGCTCATGGTAGGGGTATACCAGTGTGGGCCTTCTGCAATTGCCAGTGTATGTTCAGGCTACCCTACACATGTCCCCCTATTCTGCATGATTGCAAGGTCTACTCATGTGCACATCCCATGGTGTTCACACAATGCTGTCACTATTGCAGTGTGGATAGGGTTATGGCTGCCACAGGTCCTGAACCTGACTATATGCAGATAGAGCCATTCCTACCATCCTTAGGATCCCTGCTGCAGTGCAGTGCAGTGCACTGGTGTGTCATGCTGAGACCCCCCCTTCAGCTTTTATGCAGATGCATGACAGGTAAGCCCTACACATTTGTGTCACCTTGCAGTGTCCTCTACACTGAACACCACATGTTGCAGCCTAGACCCAGCTGATAATGTGGACTACTGTAATGCCTTATGCCATAGTGTATCTCTGCAGCAGTTGGCATTATCCTACAGGTATATACACTGGTGTTGCACTGTATATGGGTGCTGTTCAGAACATGTCACTACTGTAGGCCATGTCTACCAACAGTATGTTACTCCCTGTGGACACATTCCTCAATGACAGGATGTTAGTTGTCATGCAGGTGTGTGACATACCCTTTCAATACCCCATCATGGTCGCCCCTGTGAGACCATGCATTTCACAGCAGCAATACCTGCACATGTACAGCATGCATTCAGGGTAGGTTTGTTAGATGTGTGCATGGAATATACCATCACCATTACATGCCCAGTGTGTTGGCATGCATCTACATAAGACATACTCACCAGCTACAGGCTGCTGCCTTGTTGTTACTACAGAGGGACCTACATAAGAGGGTGAGAGATACAATGTCAGTGGCCACACCTGTGGCACTGCTAAAGGCTGGGTACAGTACTACCAAACATCAATGGTAAATTCCCACAATACTACCACACAATATATTTATGACATGTCAGATATGCATGATCTACCTGCATCACTGCAGATATTTACACAACAGTGGTCTACTGATGTGCCCTTTGTCCTTACCTGCATGCTCGTCGGCTGGTGTGCGGGTGACACCCACCTCCACGAAGGGGTCCAGTGGTTGTTGATGTTCCAGATGGGCAGATGCCATAAGGCTGGCCAGGAGCTCCTCCACACCTGTCAGGGGGGATGGATGGCATGGCCCTCCCATGGTGAGGTGATCCCCCAGGAATGCAGCAGCATGCCGACGGGCATTGCAAAGCAGGTCACTGCAATGATGCCAGACCTGCTCATAACTGCGGTTATGCAGGCCAACATCATTGACCCTGTGGACTAGATTGTTCCACAGGGCAGTCCACTCCTGCTGGTCATGGGCCATTCTGCCAAAGAGCACCTGGTAGTGCTGTACCAGGTGGTTGATGATGACCTAATTTTCATCTAGTGAATACATAGGTAACCTGCTGTGTGACATCTTGTCTGAAAGATATAAAGATGGAAACAGGCCTGAGCAACTCATACAGCAAGGTTACCACAGTTTGTAATACACACCTCTGTCACCCCCCCCCCACTATATAAGCTTCAAAAGACTGTACACACAACTCATTAGGTATGACTACAGCTTAACTACCATTTGGACAGATTTTGTATTGTACCACACCTTCTGCTAAGTGATTATAGCCATGTCCCCTGTGTGGACACTATCATTGCTGGCCTGTTACAGACTATTCACTTGCTTGCCATTGTCAGGGCTACAATGGTTACATATATGCCAGTGGTATGGCTGCTCTGAGATTGCTGCAAATATCACAGTCTGTGTTATTGGGGATATCTAGGCATGCTGTTGGACATGTACCGGGATTGTGTAGACTATTACTATCAACAAATGTTCTATAACAGTGACACAATAACATGTATATATTCTATTGGCCAGCTGATACATCTCTCCACACCCATCTGACCATGATACCTGGCCACATCACATGTGTGTGCCAACCTGGGGCCTCCTTGTGTATTGTTACAGCAATACCATCAGGTGGAACCACCCAGGGATGTTGGCCCCCCCATCAGGGCACACACCAACATGTTCCTGTCCCATGAGCTCAGGTCTTGGGTTTGTTCCATACCGGGCTCTACAGACACATGAGGGATGTGCTACATCAGTCTGAGGCACCCAGTAAACATTCACATGGCTAAAATGCTCCTCCTGCTCAGTCTCCAGACCAGGCAACTGAGTGGCAGTTGGTTGGAGATTTGTTCCCAATGTGCCCATATTGGGGACCATGGGTTGTCCTCATCACAGACCACACACACCATCCACAGTGTTTACCCACCACGTGTCACATACCACCCCTGTAGACTGTCCTCTATATCTACCAGTCCTGACCACCTCCACATGTGTACCTGCCATACTTCCCCATATTCCCATTGCATTCTTCACAGATGGGGGCAATGTGGTGCCTAGAAGGGACTAACATGTGACATACCTGTCCATGCTGCACACACTGCCAGCTGTAGATATCTGTGTGTATTTCTATGTGTGCTGCTGCCTCACACATAGCACACATTACTGGTAGTGATATAGGGGACATGTCTTTACATACATATATGTTTGTGTGTGTGTGTTTGTACATATGTAGACATGTGCATATAGGTATATATCTATATATGTGTAGATATATGTGATGTCATATATATCTGCATATATATATATCTCTACACATGGTTATATGTATATTTCTGGACATACATGCTGATATACATTTATCTTTATATATTATATATGTGACATATGTACACATATGCATACCTATATGTGGGGTACATTCAGACATCAGCTCCACAATTTCACAAAATCTTCTGACTGTTCAGCCTTGCTACAACACAGACAGGTTCCACATATGGACACGACCTGACATTAGTGGGGTATATGTGGAACCTGTTTGCAGGTAACCCTATTATGCACCTATGGCATTCTGGCATGCTACATTACAGATTCACCTGAGTATCCTGCCAGTGGTGGGCCATGACTCCCACATGTCCATCATAATGGCATTACTTCCACCACCAACTATTGGCCACATCATATACATACTTCCCATTACACAACACACATTATGATGGCATACATGCTGTTTGTCAGTGCTGACCTGCACAGTTAACAGCTATAGCCCACTACCCACAGGAACAGACACTATGGTCCATAGCGGTTGTTCAGTTGACCATCATCACAACCACACCCAATGGCACATATAACTCATTCCACATCATCTATCCCATTATGATGGACCAGGTACTACATTCTAATACATATACATATACTTCACATACCTGTTGTGGGAATGATGTATTTATGAATGGCAGCTGCCTAAATGCCTGCTTTTTCAGCTGTTAGTTTACTGAGCTGTAGTTTTTTTTTTTTTTTCGCTTTTGCTTTCGCTTTTGCTTTTGCTTTGTCTCTCTCTCTCTCTCTCTTTATATATATATATATATATATATATATATATATATATATATATGTGTGTGTGCGTGTGTGTGTCTCCTACTCTCTCCAGTGAAAGGATTGAGCTGCTTTGAGTAGATTGCAGCCTGGCTTTAGTAGGTGATGCACTTGATCAGGTGATGACCACTGCGCCAATCAGTGTCTTACACTTGCTAACTGCATGCCGCTTGCTGTGTAGTACTTCCAATTACCACTGTCATGGCAACCACCTACTATAAATCCCTACATCATGTGGGCATAGTCCCTTTACCTTTCCTGTATGATGGGCATCCTTCCTGTGTGCGGGCATCAGTGTTACAGACAGCAGGTAGCAATACCTCTTACAGGGGAACCAGCACACTCAGGCCAGCTACATATTTGTAGGAGGTTCCAAAACTACAGACAGAGTGTGAGTAGAGTTGTGTTATGCTTTGTATAGTACTGGTGTTACAGGGTGTGTGTGTGTACATACTAGTTTACCTTGGAATGCAGTCTGTCTGCATAGATCTCAACTGTGGGCCTATCCTTTTGGTGGCCAGAGGTGTGCCTGTCATGTTTTGTCTGTCCACCACACAGGTCCTGTGTCAGATATTTCACTGGCAGTGTGTGTGTTGAGTGCTATCAGTACATGGCTACATCCATTTATGTTTCTAACCCCAATTCCCTGACTAAGGGTATGTTGCAGACTATCCTGTAACACCAGTGACTTGCTTAATGTATGGCAACAGTTTTCCACATATGGGCCTGTGTTCCAGCCTCTGTCCTCCACCTACATACCAAGCTTTGCACATATGACATGCTGTCAGGGGTTGTTCTGTAGTGGGCTGTGAGTATATCACTATGCCATTGCTGCCATCAGTCCACTGCTGTTGTATCCCTCACACATACCATGGGACTGGGGTCATATATGTGTGGGCTTCACCTACACAATACATGAATGCCGTTATGCACTCCAGAGGCCAGTGTATGCAACAGTGGTATATGGCCCTGTATTATTGAGTCTAGGGGGGATGCACCATAAATTATCTAGGCTGTAACAAAATGTGGGGGAATCAGGGGTGAGCTGCCTTTAGGTATCTGGATGTACAGTACTGTATACTTCACCTACATTTACATTACTCACATAAATTGGGTTAATGCAGGCCTACTGCCTCCTGCCATACATACTGTTCTGTTTGTCAATGTGCTTGTAATGGTGTCAGTTATGTCTTGTTATGTAACAGTTACATCCCATTTGGTCAACTGAAGTCTTTACCACCTAGTGATTTTGTACAGAGTGTAGATAGAGGCTGCTGAATTATAACCCTGCATTACATACTGTTGATTGTTTGGTATCCTGTGGCCCAGTCTGTCTTTACTATTGTACAATTTGAAGGCCTTGGTTTGGACAGCAACAGTTGTGAACCTTTCCAGACTTCTGTATTAGTATAACTGTTTCACAGTTGCATTACTCTGTTTATATGGATGTCAGTGTCTGAAAAGCTATATGACATGGTGTTTGTATGGGTGGCCCATACAGTGTCCAGTTGTTCAGGTGTGAACTGTAGGCATAGTGGCTGTTCCATATTGTGCGCACCTTCTACATATGTATCTTACTGTACATATCTCTGCGTGTGTATGTGAAGTCATATGTATATCTTTGTGTATATATACATATATATATATATATATATATATATATATATATATATATATATATATATATATATATATATCTAGATATATATAGATATGTATATCTGTATCTGCATATATGTGTCTGTGTATATGTATCCTGGGGATGTCAGTAGCTTCCACATTTTACATTTAATATGGGAGCCAGACTGTACTGCATGATATGTTACTGATACAAGCCTGACATCATACAGGTGGGATGTAGTACTGTTAACATCTTGTGCCCATGTCATGTCAGGTCCTGGTTATGGGATCTACAACACTTGGTAGTGTATTGCAAGGTGGACGTGTTTGGCTGTGGGGGGGGGTATGCCTATTCGTACAAGACGTATATTGTTTGGGGCCTCTCAACTCCATTAACTGTGCATGTGGACATACTTGTTTTAGTTAATCTACCATTGCTATCTATAGACGTATGGCCATATACACCTGTATATATATATATATATATATATATATATATATATATATATATATATATATATATATATCTGCTTACATATATATATAAAACTATATCCATATATACCTACATAGATATATATCTGTGTAGATATATGTAACTTGCTGTGTATATAGACATATTGGTGGTGACATATATGTCGATGCAGGCATTTGCATGTCTATCTGTTCATATATATTTATATATATGTATACATTTCTAAATATATATATATATATATATATATATATATATATATATATATATATATATATATCTACATATATAGATATGTTGTATCTGTTTAGATATTAATATATTTACACACACATACATCTAGATGTTGGTATACATTCTCTGTACTGTTGCATGACTGGGCTGGATGATATGTTTCTAAAAACAGCAGATTTGTATGTAGCTGTCATGGCTTAGTGGTAAATTACTTTGTCTAAAGTATGCAGAGTTATGGGTTTGAGCCTTGTAGAGACTGTTTATTTTGTTGCTGGGCAGAACACAGGTCATTGGATACAGAGTGATTAAGGCACTTTAAAGCAGTTGTAAGCATGTTTGTGCATGTTTGCACGGAGCTAAGCACTGCTAACGACCGATTACAGTTTCTTATACTCAGTTAGCTTCTAAATTGCTTAACCTGTGTAGACATTGCTTACCCCTGCTCAAACAGGCTGAAACCCGCTTACTGCTGCTTAAAAGTGCTTACTCCCACTTACCCCCCTTAAAGAAAAGAAAAAAGGGTTGATGGGAAAGTGGTGAAAAAGGGGCACAAAGAGGGAAAGACAGTAGGGAAAATAGCTAGAGATGTGCAGGAAGGGTGTAGGGAAGGTCTATAGCTGCCCATTTCTTCTAGTGCAACAGATGTGTATATACACTGAATTTGGAGGTAGATTTGGACACTCAAACCCTTGGGAGAGGGGTGAGGACAACAATAATAAGTTGTGATGTTAATTAGACCGGATTATATGTGTCCAGTGGACACATGCAAAATGGACAGTTATGTATGGGGTGAGATTTTTTTTTTTTTGTGGGAACAGATTGCCCTTTTTTTTCAGGTGAGAGTGGGATGTTGGGGAGGGGTAGTAGGTATATTTGGGGAGGTAAGTTGGGTAGGTTAACAAACAAGACACATAAAGGGGCGGTATATGACACATGTGGGGGGTAAACACCTTGATGGGGAGGGGTGTTGGGATATTGGAAGCCCACAAGCCCCTCTAGTGGTAACAGTGGAACTGAGGTCCCCACTCACTGCACCTTCACAGCCCCAAAGGTGGCTGTGCTGGGGGCTGAGCCACAGAGCCAGGCTGACTCTCTAATCATGACACATGGCCCTCAAGCTGGTGAAGAAGATCACTGACTTGCTTGTCGATCACTCTATGCACCACGACCCCGACCTGGCAATGGGTGACAGGTGTCTGCCTGTGCCCACTCCCAGGGGGGCGAGCCCCACCCCCTGAGGTGGTTCCACCCGAAGGTGGTGCAGGACCAATGGGCAGGGAGGTGTGGGGTTGGGCCCCAGACATGCTGGTGCCTGGTGCCCCGGCCAGCTGAGGTGGGACAGGTGGGTCCACTGGGACCGGCCTTCCCAAGCGTGCTATAGTGTTTAGATTTCAACATCATATATGGGTTAGTAACAGTCAACACATTCCAGGGTTAGGTATAACAGCATGCCTAGATATTCCCATTAACCCAGATACCAGATACTGAACAGTTGCATAGCAAACAAAACACTTGCATATATAGGACCACAGTGGCAATAAGAACAGCATGCAGGTACGTTGATGGCACCATGCCAACAATGTTGGAATAATTCAATATGGCACATGCATGGGAACCATTAAAATATTTATCAAACAATTGGACATTATCAGACTCAGTGCATACCAGTTGTGGTGGGTATGTTGATTATTGTCGGAGATAAGGGGGGGGGGGATGTCAATTAACAAGTAGTATATTCCTGTACTCCACATTATTTTCCTACTCAGTGCTGTTTTCTGTAACTTACAAGTCCTACTACACTACCCTATAGACCTATATTGGACACTGATATGGCTGTCTACATCATTACACATGAACTGGTTTTACTTGCAGTATATACTTCTTACCTGGTATACCTGTGAGGGGAATGTTTGTTAACACTGACTAACTGTACACATATGCCCGGATTCTGCATTGATGTTTTGCACTATGCTATCCAGCTCTTTCTGCACAGACTCTGGCCATGTGTTGACCACATGCTGGTGTGCCTGGACATATCTAAAATATTGCCCCCTTCCACCTTTAGTGACCTGACACACACATATGCATGCTTTCCTACACAGTTATATTATGTAGCACAGTGTGGGCGACAGTGACCAGTGATACTTGATTTTTCAGAGAAACTGCAACACTCACAATCCCCTACAATACCAGGGTGAATGGTACCAGTACAGGTTATATTGGTCTGTATTTCTCAGCACAGTGTTTGTATCCAATGTACCTGTGGGAACAATGTTTGTTAGCACTACCTGACTGTTGCCACACAAGGTTCCAGATTACACATTAGTATTATGCACATACATCTCACTCTGTTACTGTACACACTCTGGTCACAGCTTGACAACATGGGAGTCCAGACAGGCCATACTTGAAATATTACTCTCCTAACAGTTTCAGGGGTTGCTACAGTGACAGGTGTGTTCTCATAATGGTTGACATTCACTTGTATTCCTTGCTTGCTGGCTACACATCTGGGATCATCCCACAAACTTACCAGGGGGACAGGCAGCAGATATGAGCATATATGCTGGACATTCTGGCCTCATGTGTACAGATGTGGGGTATGAATCTGTATGCAGTCTAATTCCACTCCCAGGATTCAGATCATGGCTGTGTCTGCTACAACTTAAAAACTGGCCATCACAGTTGTGTCTGCTATATTGATATTGCTGTATATCTCCAATCTGCTTTCTGTCTTATTAATCTCCTGTGTTTATGCATTCTAACCTTGTATAACAACACTCTTATACAGAATTCCTAGACAGTTCTATGTTGTAGGACAGTGTGGGTGACAGTGATGTGTAATACCTCATTATTCAGAGCAACTGCATATCATTCTTGTATTTCTGGGCACTGTGTTGGTATCTGACAGACCTGCAGTCTAATTCCACTCCCAGGATTCAGATCATGGCTGTGTCTGCTACAACTTAAAAACTGGCCATCACAGTTGTGTCTGCTATATTGATATTGCTGTATATCTCCAATCTGCTTTCTGTCTTATTAATCTCCTGTGTTTATGCATTCTAACCTTGTATAACAACACTCTTATACAGAATTCCTAGACAGTTCTATGTTGTAGGACAGTGTGGGTGACAGTGATGTGTAATACCTCATTATTCAGAGCAACTGCATATCATTCTTGTATTTCTGGGCACTGTGTTGGTATCTGACAGACCTGTAGGAGGAATGTTTATTAGCACTACCTGAATGTTCCCACACACAGTACCAGGTTCCACATTACTATTATGCACATACATTTCACTCTGTTACTGTACACATTCTGACCACAGCTTAACAAGTTTGGGATGTAAATGGGACATACGTGGCTTCTTAGTCACATAAGGTATTAGGGAGTTGCCAGTGTGCCAGGTTTGTTGTCATAGATGTGTGTCAATTGGTTGTATTTCCTGTTTGCTGCCTATATGTCTGGGATTATCCCACTGATTTCCCAGGGGGACAGGTTGATAGGCATTAGATATGGGCCACTTTAATAGACATCCTGGACATATCTGTACAGTTGTGGGGTATGATTCCGTATGCAGACTACTACCACTGGTAGGATTCGAACTGTGGCTGTGTGTGCTAAAAACGCAACAGTTCACATCTCAGTTGCATGTGCTATTCAGTTTTTGTTATCTGCATTTTCCCTCTTTACTGTCTCTGTGTCTCTCAGTTGTACTAAATGGCCTCTGGGGATTATGGCTTTAAAACTTCAGCTTGGCCAGCTAAGAACTTGGTTATATTTCACTGACGAATAAGAATTAAAGTAGTACTTTTTGTCTTTTTTTTTTTATAAAAAATACAGCAATTATTTAATTTTTTTTTAAGCATGTATAATGAGTTAAACTGTGAATTTTTAACTGTTGTTCTGCTCTTCAGTAACTTGAACTGAAGCTGAAGTTGGTTGAACTGAATGATTTTTGTATTTGCTAGCTGTAGGGGGGTGTGTGGGGTAGCATTCTTTCTTTTTCATTCATCATTTTTCTGTTTGCATATGGTGCATGTGGAATAATTCAACCTTCTTTAGCTCTAAAGCTTGGCCTTATATTCAATTGGTTATATATAAGAGATAGTAGACGATAAGTTATCTGCCTTTAAAAAAAAAAAATTAAAAAAAAAAATTAGTTTTTATTAAGTATTGTATTGAGTTAAACTGTGGAATTTTAAGTTGAAGGAATTTTTTCTTATTCTTATTCTCCTCAGTTCCCCGCCCCCCAGTTTTGTTTTTGGTTTTTTTATTGCTTAGTAGCGCCCCGCCTCCAGCCTGCCTCTGGGCCCATCTCATTGCTCACTCCACTCCATGCAGGTGACTCAGGTGACTGAGATCAGCACTCTGTACTCCTACTTTCAAGCATCTGTGAAATAGAAAAAATTAAAAGCTTAAAAATTAAAAAATTTGTCAATTTTTTATTTCCTCTGTTCCCTCTTGAGCCCCAAGCCCTTCTGTGTTTGCCTTCTTCTCTTGAGTGTTTTCTACAACTTTTAGCCAGTTTTCTAGTTTCAGTTTTTCATTTCAGCACAGTGATCTGTTTCTTTGATCTCCAATAAAAAAATGTCATCTGCTTTTCTCTGTAAAAAAACAAAAACTTGTGTTTTTTGCATTTCTTTAATACTTTGCATCATCTTTACTTTTTTACTTTGTATTCATTCTAAGCCTTTGGTTTTGGTTTAAAATGGCTTTGGTTTTTCTAGTTAGTTGTTTTGCCAGTTAGTTGTTTGTGCATAGCAGGTTTTGTGCACTGCTGTTTGTTTCCGTCTGTTGTGGCCCACTGCTTCTAGGTTACATCCTTCTAGTTGAGGGCTCAGTGATGAGGGCTAAGTGTCTGTTATTCTAAAAGTGTATTAATTTGCTTTTTTTACAGTTATTTTACATTAAGGGTTTTTTACAAAGAGAGGAGTGGGAGGTCTCTGCCTGTGTGGAGTTCCCTTCTGGACTTCAGCTTTTCTGGCCTGAGGCTTCTGCAGCTGTTTATCCTTGTATGCATTTCTTTGCTTTGAGTGTGAGACATTTGTGCGCCCATTGACTGGATTGGTAGATATGATGGTGTTTGTTTGCAAGAATCATTACATATTGTATTAGTCTTGATTAAATAATGGTATTTATTACTTTCTTAGTTGTCTGATTTTAAAAAGTGTGGCTCATCGATTGATTAAAGTGTTGCTTATCATCTCAAGTCCAGTGAGTAAGCATTGGGTCAGACCACCTGTTGCATTGCTTGCTGTGGTGGCAGGAGCAGGTAGCTTTGGGTGGCAGGACAGGTAGCCTGCCTTTTGAGGTGTGGGGCCTGATTGTGACAGTTCCCTTTTAGGCAGTATTTTCTCAGGCCTGTATTTTGTAGAAGAAGGTTAAATGGTCTGCTTGTGGAAACATAGTAGGGCTGGACTCTATCCTGGGAGGCTGAGAAATTTCTGGTTTCGAATTTATGAGTTATTTGTTTTAGATCTACTGTATCTTGAACTGAAATGTTTGCACTTGTGCTTTCTAGCATGGGCTAGCCTAGTTCTGGAAATCTTGCTGTTGTGCTTGCTTGTTGTTTGTTTGTATTTGTTCCTGAAGCTGTTATTTTCCACTAATCATATTTCTTTGCTAACTCAACTTACGCAACTTGATCACTGCATTTAACACTACCCTTATTTCCTGCACTCATAGACCTTTGTTTGTTTACTTTGCACTCAAGTAGTTTTACTGTTGTCATTGCTACCAAGTTACACCTGCACTAAGCTCACTAAAGCAATTAGCACTCAGCACTAAAATTAAAAGCACTATGTTATAACCCCACACCCCCTTGTTTTCACCCTCCTCCTCCAATTCACCATTCTAGCCTGTCCAGGCCAGGTTGTCAATCTCCTCTCTCAGCTGAGCAATCTGGATCTACAGGCACAACATCTCCTCTCCCTAATGTACACTGTAGCCACAGACACAACCCTCTCCTCCTCACCTTATTGGCCAGATGCTTGGAAGTAGCAGCTCTTATTACAAACACAGAGGCTGGCTCTCTCAAGCAAGGACTGACAAGACTGAGGCGGGGGAGGAGAACCCAAACAACACCAGCCTGAGAGAAAGCTCACACTCCACAATGCCCACCACAACTGAGCCACACCTCACATAAGACATACTTTCGAGAATAGGCACCAAAAACACCTAAACCCTCCAACTCAAAGCAGAAGCAGAAACGCTGCCTCAACCCACCGCACCTAAACCCAAATACACTACATAAAAAGCAGTCTGCCAAAAGTCACAACTGCCACATCAAACACACCAAACGCAAATATACAGGGTATAGGTGACTCCATAGTCGGACATACTTGGCGTCAGTCACCAGGCTGAACAAGGGGTCTGCACTGCTGCTCCACCATAGAATCCATAACCACATAACACAAAGGCACTTATGGTGCTCCTCCTGGTACACATACTTAACACACAAATGATCCATCACCTGGTGTGAATGACTGAGGCAGCTGGCACCTTGAGACATGTGAAAAGACACATGTAGAGGAGCCAGGTGGCAGGTATGCCCAGGAGCAAACTAACCCTGAGCAGTACAGCTACCGGAGGTACACAATAATAATGACACCAAACCCCTGAGCTTAGGCAATTGGCTTAAAGTCTGGTGCCACAATCTGGTGTCATTCAATTCTCACTGCCTAAGCCCGTCAAGCGACGAAGGCTCACTTGACCCTCCAGCCCTTTTCCTGTCACCCTGGGATTAATATTGACCCACAGCTCTGACCACTATGGTGAACGCTGGGGCGAAGTCACCCTTTCAGAACCTACCCTAAAAAGATGGAAGAAACCCTAACTATATGAGGTTTAGCTGCTCAATGCCCGCCCAAAAAATCTCAAAATCCCACCCTCAAATTCCTTCTCCCAATTATTCAATGCCACTGTCTGTGCTTTGGCCTGGTTCCCCTGTAGCGAGAACCATGTATGCCCTACATCCCTTACACCCCCGCACTAAACCCCTGACCCCAACACCGGACCACCACAAAGGAGGGTATCCCCCACACCATAAATGATCAGGTGGCTTGGGAAAACATCCACAAAGAACTAACCCATAGGCACCATAGCTCTACACCCACACTTAATGCTGATGGCACTACACTCAGGCAACCCACACCCCAACTTCACAGTGACACTGGAGGTACTCACCCTATTTCAGAAACTTTACCATCATACAGGTGGCTTCAACTTAAACGATATGGAGCACACAGAACATTTACCAGCCCTAACTTTCTAGCCAAGTATCTGGGTTCAGAATTCTGTTCATGGAACAGCTAACACTGGAAATCCAGACCACAAAAATATACAAGATCTAAGTTCTATGAAACATGTCAACAGTTCAATGGAATGCCATGGAACATGTACTGTGAAAGAGATCAGTCTGCCAAACTAATCTCTACTGCAAATGGAACCAGCCCCCACCCCAAACAAAAGACCATGACCAAAGAACTTCTCTGGCAAACTTCACTATAAAAAAGCCAAGACTGTAAAACACAAGGCAAGAGCAGGAGGAAAAAACAACAGCACAACTCTTGAGGAAACCCCTTACAAAGAAGCCTTATATGAACCTCCTTCTGGACGGCCAAAAGTCAGGCAGAAATATTAAGAAAAGAAACTTAAAGCAGGCAACATTCTTTCCTGGTGGACTCCAGCGTATTAACAAACCTACCAAGAATAGAGAAAGCTACTAATAGAACAAACAAAATCCATAAAGGAAAAATCATTATTAATTATGACAAAATCAAGGAAATAAGAATCAAAAGCTATTAAAAAAAAATCGAGAAAAATAAAACCCAAGTCACCCCCAATCAGATACAAAAATTTTTCAGCCTACATAAATCAACTAAGGCCACCCCAGATATGGAAATTGATCCCTCAAATACAAAGGAACTGAACCCCTTTCAGAGCTATGTTACAGGTGGAGGTGCAGTGCAAGTGCAACCCAACTCTCCCCCTAAAAGATAAAAAGATAGAATGTGCAGACACTCCTAACCCTCTCTCAAAAAGCCAGGTGCAAGCCAATCCTCTCCCTAAACTAAAAATACAGCATCTGGCTGGGACCGTCTCCTCTCTACCATAGCCTCCTACACATCTAAATGAGGGAATTAAGTCTGGTCTGTTTCAGCAGTCAAGGAACCCACAGGGGATCCCGGCCAAAGACCGCCCTAACATAAGGCCCACTCCACAAAAGCGCAAGGCAATGGACCCATAAGGCAACTGTACATGGCTTAACAGGTCTGAGTCTAGTGGGCAATGAAGATAAGGCCACTGGAGCTCGGCTCCAAAGATGCGAGGGACTTACTTACTGACATAATTAGTCCCCATTTTGTCTTGGAGTATCATGCCTTTTGCTATTGGTGACATCTTTACAGAGCTTCACTTATATTGATTGAGAACCTAGCATTTGACAGCCTACCTTCCTAGACCAAGGCTTTGCTGTGTCAATCAAACATGGTATGCTGCCTTTTATTGTTGGGAACTTACCCATAGTTCACAAGGCCAATCTGGAAGCTGGCCAGGACCACAACCCACAGGGGTTAGAAGTGCTGTTGCCAACACTCAACAGACTCCAAGCCGGTCCTGAAGTGGAGTCCCACTGAAACTCGGTCCCAACCCCCCCAAATTGGGTGGCATCTACTTCTAAGTCAGAGATGATGTGGCCAAGTTGGGTCCCACAGGGCAGGCCAACAAACAAGTGCACAGGCGCTAAACTATTCTCAGAAGTACTACAATTTACTGGGACCCATGGAAATCAGGCCACCACGGAGGAATGAATGCTGAAATGTTAGAAAGACGCATCGGAGTTGGGCTAAAAACCCCAAGCATACCTTTGGGGATATAGCTGGGACCAGTGCACATGGCCTGAAATCCACTAGCCTGAAAATGGTTGTCAAGATAAACAAAAACATGTATGGACATATCCTTCCCAGTATGGGCTCACCCCAGTAAACCAGTTAGAGAGGACCTCAGAACTAGCCCTGATCACAGTTGATATGCCCAGATCCTGAGTGGGGAGTCATTTGTTTCCCTGTAGATTTCACTCTCACCCGGTGAGATCGGTTACAATGTCCCCAGATCTTGTCACTCAAATGATCGGACAGGGTGTCAGAGATTAATTGTATCTCCACCAAAACTCCAGCTATAAGCGACTTATGTGGAATATACCTCCAGATTGAGAGAAACTCAGAAATAGAGACCCACCAGTCACATCATTGTGTTGGAGCTACCCTCGAAAATCCCTGTCAAGCAGAGGTTAATGGTTGAAGAAAACCTCAAAAGCGTCAACATCCACCAAGGCTCCCACTCTAGCAAGCGACTTGAACCTGTAGCACAGCTATAAATGGGGATAAACCCGCTCCAGATGGAAACCAACCTCCATGGTCTGATTTCAAATCCAATATGAAAACCTATCCAAATGCACCAAAATCTGTTCAAAGTGAACCTGTGGACCTATAGGAGATGGACAACACCTGTCATATACAGGCATTCCTACACATTCAATTTATGGTGCATGGTGTGGGTAACAGTGCTTAATACTACAGTACTACTACATGATTGCAAATCTACATTACCACATGATACCAGAATATACACATGCAGTCCAGCAGTTAGACCTGTTTTGTCAGGGTATTACACGTTTATTGCCATACAAACAATATGAGACTCTTCCTGCCATATTCTCTAGTGTATGCAGTACTTACCTTGAACAATATAGGTTTTATACTAGCAATTAATTTAGTACTACTTTTATTTTTATTTCCTATGACAGTAAAAGCATGAGTATTACTGACCTGCCTCGTGTCACAACTATGCCAGGAGGCAAATGTGGTCCTCTTGGTTCGCGGCCCACTCCACTGCAGCTGTGGGGGACATAAGAGGAATATTTAGCCATACCTATCCATGATATACCTGAGCTGGCAATAATTAAACAGGTAGTGGACTGATACTTACACACAGCTGGGACATCCCCTGATGCTCTAGCCTCTTGGAGCCACTCCTCCAAGAGGTCCACCTTCCGCTGCTTCAGGTCGGCATAGTGGTGCCTGACCTGCTCACCAGTTCGGGGTATGCCAGTGGCACTTGTGAGGTCACGGGTGAGATGGTCCCAGGCCTCCACCTTATATTGGGAGCCCTGGTACTGGCCCTGCAGCAGTCTCTGTGCATGGACTTTAACTAGGAGTCCTGCCATGACCTTGGATTCCTGATGCACCAGCGCTGCACCCAGAAGTGCACTTCTTCTCCCCTTACCATAGTGCCTGCAAGGAGAAGTTACAACTGGTTATGAGCTGTATTTCCACCTCTTGTGTTTAATTAGGGCCAGTTTCCTGCACTTTTCCGTGATTGGCCAGTTTTGTAAAGGCTAAGCAATGGGCAAACCTGCTTACCTAAGGGTGGCATTCCTTAAAGGTATAAGCCACTGGCCACAAAGAGTTAGCTGGTCTACACATTGCTCACACCTCCTAAGCTGGTCTGTGCAATGCCTAGCATTGCCTACATTACACATTCATTATAATGCCTTTTTGGCATTGTGTTATTATTCATTACACCTTATATATATGCCTAGTATCCCTGATTGATGTGCATGTACACTCTGTGGGGTCCTTGTGTTTTATTGGGGACTTCAACAGTCTACTACAATTACACCTCACTTCTGGGTTTACTGCTGTACTCCAGTTCATATATTTATGCTATGTAGTGGGTTATGGCACATATGACTGTATACTGATGCCTTTCATAGGTTCAGTTTGGTTATACTATGGTGAGGACATGTTTACTACTACCTCATTCTTCTGGACTTCTGTGATGGTTTGGTGGATAACTACTGGGGCTATGGTGTATAGGGTCCTGAGTTCGAGACCTGCATGGCTGGTTATTTTGTTGATGGGTAGAACAAGGGCCGTTGGATACAGAGTGATTAAGGCATTTTTGAGCACTTGTAAGTGAATTTGCACGATGGTAAGTACTGCTAACCTGCAATTACATCTGCTTACAGGGAGTTAACTTCAAAATTGCTTAGCCAGTGTAGGCATTTCTTACCCCCTGCAAACGTACTTAAACCCACTTACTAGTGCTTAAATATGCTTACTACTGCTTATCTGTGCTTAAATCTGCTTATTAGTGCTGTATTCATTATGACACTGACACTTCACATGTGCATTTCCTGCAGTACTCCAGTTCATTAATATATGATATTTAGTGGGTTTTGCAACAAAAATATTGGTCATAACGTGCTTTGCCATGGAAAATGAATTGATGCTATGTCACATCTTGAGTGTATGTATCTACCATTTGTTCTTCACAGTGTGTGTGTGTGTGTGTGTGTGTGTGTGTGTGTGTGTGTGTGTGTGTGTGTGTGTGTGTGTGTGTGTGTATCTCTCTCTCTTTCTCTCTCTCTCTCTATATATATGTGAGTGTGTGTGTGTGTGTGTGTGTGTGTATCTCTCTCTCTCTCTCTCTCTCTCTATATATATATATATATATGTGTGTGTGTGTGTGTGTGTGTGTGTGTGTGTGTGTGTGTGTGTGTGTGTGTGTGTGTGTATCTCTCTCTCTCTATATATATATATATATATATATATATATATATATATATATATATATATATATATATGTGTGTGTGTGTGTGTGTGTGTGTGTGTGTGTGTGTGTGTGTGTGTGTGTGTGTGTGTGTGTGTGTGTGTGTGTGTCTATGGCAAATACTTTTTATCAAATGTGTATCGTGAACGTCCAGGTGTGATGGAGTTGAAATCTAGAGAGGGTGCTGTCTGTGTGAATGTACTGAACTTTAACGGGCATATGCTCATTTTGCAAAATAAAGTTGAAGAAATGTTAGAAATGTACATTGTAACTACTTGTTTCATACTGTTTCCTTTACTTAAATATTTTTTTCTTTTTTTCTCTCCCTCTCTTCATACTTTGTACTCCATTTGACATTGCGCACTCCTGACTGACAGTGGTCCATGGCAGAGAACAAGAGTTCACTTCCTAAGTTAAAAACTGACAAATGTAATTTGGAATGCCATCAGTAGCGCAGTTGATACTGGAGGTGGTGTGCTTTCATCAGCACTATAGACAGTATTGAGTGAATACATTCTACCTGTCAGCTTGCTATCTCTGTGGCATAAAGTAAATGTGAAATGAGCTTAAAGAAAACGGTCACATAATGAAGGGTTTAAATCCAGTTTACAGATATTTTTTATGAATGGATTCAGAATAACTATTGACACTAAAAGTTGTCTATGAGATGAATTTGCTAAAGTCTGTGATGAATGACAATATCTTATCCATAGTCCCTGTGAATTTATGTTACAAAAGTGTTGTTGTTGTTGTAAACTTATCTTTTCTCATTTACTGTATGTGCTATAGATTTTGTGATATATGACATTTTATAAAGTATGGTAACACAAAAACAGTCACATGAGTAATGTGGACTCGTCATATATGCTAGAGAACTTTTCTATATCTCACAAGTATTCATCATGACAGTAATACATTACATTATAAACTTTGATGTCATGAGTAGTTGTATGTACTGTGGCAAAAATCACCTCCTGTCATTGTCTGTGTGTCCCTTTGAGAACAATTGCCATTACATGAAGTATTAATGATTGTTGTTGTGTTGTTCAGCTTTTCCCAGTTAGGGGTCGCCACAGCAGAACTCCTGTCCACTAATGATTGGCAGTAGATTTTTACATGCCGAGTTGCCGGCCCTGATGCACAACCTTCAACTAAGGTATGCCCATTCACGCATGTCTCCACACAGAAGACGCTCTAGCTGAGAATCGAACAGGACAATGTCTTACTGTGAGGCGACAACACTACCGCAGCACCACAACCGCAGTAACATGAAGTATTAATGATATGTAACTTAAATGCTACTTTTGATGTGGCAAGCAGATGTGAAAAGGATGAATGTGTCATGCTCTATAGTTGCTGTGCCCCTTGGTACATATATCATTAAATATGTAACTGCAGTACAAGGTAAATTTTTAAATGCCTTTCCATTTGCACTTCTCTCAGTAGCATGCAAACAGGGTTCTCAGCTAAAGTAAATAAGTGAAAAAATGAATTTGGGCTGCCTTGTGTAACACAAATGAGCCTTGCAATGGTGTGCAGCTGTCAGCACTCTGGATAGTACTCAGTGAAGAACTATACCTATGGCAAAAGATGTACATGCAATAAGCTTAGAGAAGGAGGACAGCTGGAGCAATAGAATTCAATTTACAGATAATTTTACAGAGGAGATCAGAATGTCATTTGTCACAAAATGTTGATTAGGAATGTAATACTAGATACAAATAAGTATCACAAGTATATCTATTGCAACAAATGTATCAGCAATGCTTGCTGTATAAGCTCAATATAATGTGTGTAAATTATGTTAAACATGATAATAATGGTATTTACATTAGAATGCGCTTAAACAGGTATGATTTGCACAATATCAAAAGTATGTGTTTAGGACAGTATTTATGTAACATAACCACTATGTACTATGCAGGAGATGCAACTCCATGCATCTGAAATGTACTTACAAACACAAATAATGCCTTTTACATAGAAATGCAGTTCCATGACTTAATGAGAGTCACATACCTAACAGGCATCTCTTAAACACATCTCCATTCATTCTTACTGTAGCATACCTACAATTACCATGTTACAAAGTAAGTTCTCATGTGGCTCTGACTGTTATTGCACAAAGTTTAACATTTTGTCCTTTCTTTTTCATAATGCAATTGCCATGTGGTACTGCTCAATCTTACAAGTGTGTAAGTCCCAGCAGCCATTGTATCACAGGTCATGCCATTTATCCTCCAAACAACAATGCTTATATCAAACACCATAAAGCATTTCAGTGTTTAATATTACAACGTGTCAATAGTTTGGGCATCACACATCACCAAATCTAACTGCCATATTTCACACCTTCCATGCTTTTGGAACCAATTAGTGTCAATGTATCTGTCAAGCCATTACTATGTGTTCAATTGTGCAATGCAGCTGGAAAGGCTGTGTATCTTCACTCACAAGCTATTATACACAAGGTCTGAATATATTTTTAGCTTGACTGCTGCAGACATGGGTGGCAAAGGTAGGGATGGTGCTCTGTTTAGAGTACAAATGTAGGGTGTTGAGTAGTTCTGGATTTTTGTGGAACTCCTTGTCAAGATCTACAGCCACAGGCTGCTGCAGGGTCATTTTACTGAGTCTCAGTATGAGGAAGAGGCTTGGAATAGCTTGGCCAAGGCTGCGTCCAGTGCAACTGGCATCCTACACATTACAGAGCAATGTCATCACAACAAAAGTGACATGAAGAGGCACGGTGGGACCTCCTGAGCTAAAGGGATGATGAATGCAAAAATGCAAATACCCCTCAGTTGTATAAGAATATTAACCCATCAACAGTCTATGATATAGCATTGATCAGCCAGCCAAGACAGTCAGTCATTATGCTTTCGTTGTTTTCTCTTCTCTTACTATACAGCTGCAGAAGAGATAGCAGAAAACTATGAGGCACATTGTGAGAAACGAACTGACCTCAGAGTGGTACGGGGTAAGTATGCATCAGGTCTGAATGCAAGGCAGAGAAGTATTTTTAGTACATCACTGTACATCATCTTGAGCAGGCGTACCTTTAATTTTATATTAAACCTATATGCCTGCTCCAGTAGCTCTTGGCTATTGCATTAGACAATGAGTGCATCAAATTAATTATGCATGGATTCAATACCCAGAAACACACATTAGATTTTGTTTTGTCAAGATAGTATTTGGAAGATATCAGCTGCAATACAGAATGACGTTAACAATTAAATCTGGACAAATGTAATTCTTAACTTTGAAAGTTGATATCTGATATGGAATAGCAAAAACATGATTCTTTTAGTCTTATCATACTATAGCAATTGGTTTTATGATGCATTAATGCTGTCCCCTCATATCTGGTTGTGGACGAAGTGTAATTATATATTTATCATATTGGTTTATGTATATGTACCTCCACAGCTGTCTGCAGTGGCACCACAACAGGAAGCACAGACACCCAGCATATTTAGATCACAAGCTGTCAGCATTACCTCCACAAATCCTGCCCTACCTGCTCCACCAGTGTCAGGTAATTTGTAATGGTACCATCTTTCTTAGACCGCTGGATGTAATGAACTAGAAGTTTGTATGTATTGTGTTGAGGTAATTCGCTTGTCTGTAGACTGTTTTGCATAGTGTCAAATGTTAGATTACAGCTGTATGTCAAATTATTATTTCATATCATTTTATATTCCTATCATATGTTTAACTGCAAACATCTAAATTTGTCTCCAGTTACCACATTTCTTGAACATAGCATTTGAATAATGCAGCAAGAAAACATTTGCAAAAACATTCCATCCCCAGCAGGTTTACTTAGTAAACCCCCTTTATCTTGCTTATGCCTTAATCTTGTTCCAATCTCCTACCCCATCCTGCTCCCTGTAGCAAACATTTTATTGTACAGAGCTTGACAGAGTAATAATGAGGAAACAGCTAAGAGTAACACACCACAAAGGTGCTCTTAAATGTCCAGTAAAGAAAACTCTTGGCATTTCTCACTCCATCTCTTGCTCTCCACCTCTTCTGTTTCAGTAAGTTGTCACTGTCCCTTTAACTGTGTAACTTAAAGAAAGTGATTTAGGAGATTTATTGTGGTATGATGAGATAATGCTTAGCTCAATAGATTGAATTTTGTATACTTTAATGGGTTCTAATCCAGGAATATGTCAAAGTGTTGGTGACTGTTTTAAGTATACTATTTTATATGTAGCTGTTGCCTACATATTATTTTCAGGCACCATTATCTTGCTTCTGTCATAATTTACTTGCTCTCTGCCTCCCTCTCTTCCTGTGAATGTCTCCTCTCCTATCTGCGTCATCAGTCTGTCTCCTCAGCATTCCCACAATACCTGACAACTGTACCTTAGGGGAAAGGGCAGTACACAGCTTATGGCAAAATCTGGTGAGTTTTTGGCTTTGGCCGCATTGCACTGGTGTGCTTTGCCTTGTTGTACTTTGGACAGTTAGCCTAATCTTCTCTTGAACAGGCTGGAGAACTGAATGTCTACCATGTAGGGGTATTCCACTGGTAAGTATTGTTAGGAAGCATTCTGCACTGGATTGTGTATTATGCTACTGGCTGTAATATTAAAACTGTCATTACTGTGATGTTGTGATGTGGCCTGATGCCTACATTCTGCTGTGACTGTCCCTTCAAACCAGTAAAATTAAAGTTTTGAATTAACAGTTCCTGTGTGGTGTGTTGACATAATACGTCTGTGAAATGCTTTCCGAATAGTGCCAAGGCTTTGAATCCAGAAATATGGGAAAGGAATATCTAATTCTTTATTTATATTCCTACTATGTGTGTAATTGATTAATATTTTAGTAATCCACCATGCTTATGTCTCAGTCATGTTTCTAGTTAGTATGACAGATTACTTATCAATAAAAAGCATATTAATAACACACCACAATGTTGTTACAAATGACTTAGAAAAATACACAATTCTTTATATCTGTCTCTGTCTCCATGTTTCTTATCTGTTCACACTTCTGTATCTTCACTTTTTACTGTTTCACATTTATTATGCTACTGGATATAATGTACATGTTGTGGAATTGTACAATTGTCATCAGTGAAATGAAGACTGATACATGCATTCTCCTTTGCTTCAATATGTTGTCAGATTTGAACTGTGAGAAGTAGGATTTCCTATATGGTGTGCTTTGGTAATACTCAGGTCTGTAGATTTTTTTTGGAATACTGTCAAGGTTTGAATCCAGTTGTATGCCAAAGAGTTTTTGAATGTTTTGTATGACTCTTTTGTGTGTAAGTACAAGCTACACATTTCCTAACACACTATTATCCCATTGCTATATTTATCTGCTTGATCCTGAATGGGAACACTGTCTTGTACAGGTCTTGCCTAAAACAATTATGATGACAAATCAAAGAGTAACACAACACAAATAAGAGCAGAAATGGACCATAAGCAAATCCATTCCTATGACTCTATTCCTGTCACACAATCTCTCCTCTCCATTTAGTTTCCTCAGCTTTTGTGTGGAGCTTGGCATAGTACACTGATGGTGTGTGATGATAAATGTCGTTTCACATCTTACAGCAAAAACTGAATATTTTAATTTTGGTCACACTAGTATGGCTGCATGACAGAAGTGCAAAATGATAATAAATATTATTTTGAGACAGTTCATGTAACATATGTATTATGCTGACAGACTGTTATATACACCTTATGAGATGTTATACCTGTCCTTACAGTGGTGAAGGCTGATACCTACATTTTCCCTTGCTTGAATCTGTTGTCAGTGCCCCTTCAAATGTGTCAGGTAAACTTAACAGTTCTTGTGTTCCTGCGTGTTGAGCTGATATGTCCTCATGTCTGTACTCCTATATTTTATACTGTCAATGGTTCAAATCCAGAGATATGCCATACATTTATTTAATGTTTTCACATGTTAATATTATGTGTGCAAGTGTGCTGCACATGTTGTCAAACAACAGAATTCTCCCTATGTCCTCATTATATTTCCACTCTCCTGTACCATCCTCATCCATATTGGGAACACTTTCTTGTACACAGCAACACATCTAAAGTATATAGAGTTTCAAAGGATGTGCATTTATGCATCGTAATGTTTGTTGTTGTCAGGCCTGCCCTTGAGAATATCTTGAGGATCGTTGACAATTGGAGGCATTAGAAAAGCCATAGACTTGATGTTGTAAATTTATGTAGGTCAGAAAATATAGTATAACAGAACAAAACACAAATATATGCAGAAATGAACCATAAACTAATACGTTAGCATGTCTGTATGTGTATTCTTGTCACCGAGTGTCCTTCTTTTCCCAGCCTTTCTGTGTCATCAAATAAGCCTCTTTGATTCAAAACTTTTTTTTCCATAATCCATGTTTCCACCAGCAATGATATGCTTGTTCCCTCATGAGTTTCATAATATACCTGTATCTTACATATAAGGATCAAAGGAATGCAACTGTCATAATTTATGTGTAAATCATGACACCTGAAACATGACCGTAACACGTATATTCTGTATTCCATCAGATTCAGACATGGTTGCATGTGTATACTGCTTAGTTGCATGGAAATTGGCACAGAGCACCAAAGAGTGCTAATTCTCATTAAAGTTCAACACCTGAAGATATGATTATGCATGCAGTAATACCGTGCCATAAACTGTGCAAATAAACTTGCCTGCAGTATGCTTCATGGAGAGACTTAAAAAAAAATCACACCAAAGAATTATGTGAAGAGATTATGTGACTCCTTTATGTGTTAATGGAATTTTGAAACTGGGGTATCTGGATTTCAAAACTGACATTGACTCAACTAATTCCTCTGTTAATTAATGTCTTCACTCCAATGGTTACATTTACAACTTTGTTACAATGATGTCCAACCTTTTCACACATAATCCAACACTGTTATTCAGAAGTACACTGCTATATTTAGGAAGTGTCTTTATTGTCAATGCACATTTTGCAAGAATGAACAAAGAAAACTGACAGTGACACAATAATGCAGTTGTCCATGTATGAGTTGTCATGATTACAGCTGTGATTGACACCTCATACTGTGCAACAGGCAAATGTCATTCACAGTAACACAATGTCCATGACTTACAGTATATATATGTTATCAGAGAAGTATATAATTACACAGGACAAGCACAGTGCTGTTACACTGGCCTATCCAGACATATGCATTTGGCACAAAACCTGAGATGTACAGTAGCTTTTGTTGAAAACACTGTTTTTTTTAATATTTACAAATGTGTTAGTTCACATCTTTAAAGACAAACTTCTGTGATGCTTAGGATTCATACTGTGTTATTTAGCTTGTGTAACTAATTAGGTAAGTGTTTTGAATCTGACAGTGGTGAAATTGTGTGTGCATGGTTCTAGTGTTAGATAAGTAAAGCTTCAACAACAGATGTGCTGTGTCCACTTCCACTCAGAAGAACTACTCTGATGAAGTCTCCTTTCATAAATGCACTGTCTCACCATAAAAGTCAGACTTGTCTTGGAGTGCTCGTCATTAATACTATGTTCTCTAGATTGTGTAACTAGAAAAGTAGAGGTTCAAATCCAATAATGCTGAATATGTGTGTATGTGTGTGTGTGTGTGTGTGTGTGTGTGTGTGTGTGTGTGTGTGTGTGTGTGTGTGTGTGTGTGTGCGTGTGTCTGTGTGAGGGATTGTGTGTATGTGGTGGGTGGGCATAAGAGTAATGTATGTATTGCTTCATCCAAAGAAGTGCTGAATCTACTTCAGTGCAAGAGGAACTTTCACACCAGAAGAGGATTCATCTCATCCCACTTTTATCAAAAATTTCTTCTCTGCAACATGCTAATGAGGTCATCCTGTCATAGGTGCACTCTGTCACTATAAAAGTCAGACGTCTCTGATGCTTGCAGTTTACACTGCATTCACTAGTTTTTTTAACCAGATAGATAGGAGGTTTGAATTCAACATTGCTTAAATAGTGTGACTGCATGCACTGTCATGTACAATTGGCTCTGTAACAACACCACTTATATAAGCTTCTATTTAGGGGACATTTTCTCTGACAGAGGGCTACCCTATAAATTTGTAGTATACTCAGGCAAAACCCAGTTTTGGAAACTCACTGATTACATCATGTTTTCACAATGAAATTGCTTCACAAGTGCAGTATGACATCCTGTGGTGCCGGCTGCTAATACTGTGGTCTTTAGACTGAGTAACTAAATAGCTATGTGGTTTGATTAAAGCAATAGTTAACTACTGTGAGTGTTTGTTTGTCTGTCATGCTGTGTAGAGAATATTTCTAATGCATATAGGATGTCTAGCTCTGTAGTGTTATTTTGTTCTTCAACCACTTCTTTCCTTTTAAACTGAAACATCACCCTAGTAAACAATGCTGATGTCATCCATTCAAAAGTGCTCATTCACTATTGTAATCCAGCATCTCATGTAGCATACTGTCTCAACTATAATCCAGAATCTTATGTGGTGCACTGACACAGTTGTAATCCAGCATCTCATGTGGTGTGTTGTCACAATTGTAATCCAGCATCTCATGTGGGGCACTGTCACAGTTGTAATCCAGCATCTCATGTGGTGCACTGTCTCAGCTGTAATTCAGCATCTCACGTGGTGCACTGTCACAATTGTAATCCAGCATCTCATGTGGTGCACTGTCTCAACTGTAATCCAGAATATCATGTGGGGCACTGTCTCAGATGTAATCCAGCATCTCATGTGGTGCACTGTCACAATTGTAATAGCAGGTGCACTGTCACAATTGTAATCCAGCATCTCATGTGGTGCACTGTCTCAGATGTAATCCAGCATCTCATGTGGTGCTTGCAGTGTTCTGTACCATGTGATCTTATGTAGTCAGTTCAAATCCAGCCATTACTGCTTAGACTCACTTGTGTCACTGTCTGTAAATGTGCATGTAGGTAACAATGTTGCCACCTAGCTATTTGTTGTGCACATGTATAGCAGGGGATTCCTATTTCAAGAACTTCTGCTCATTTTTCACAGAGAAATACTTTATTTGATACTGATGATGCCATGTGAAAAAAAATGACTTTCTTAAGAAATGTCCTAAGGCTTGACTTGTGGTGTGAGGAAATGACACACTTTTCTGTATATTGCTGTCTTAGTAAGGCATGTGTTCAAATCCATGATTATCCACACATTGTGTATGATTGCCATTCTCCTGTCACACAGATGACTGTATTACGCAGCACATGTGTTGTATTTGGGTGTACCTAGCATCAGGGAATGTTGTGTGATAAATCAACATATAACAACAGTCTTTTAAAGAGATTATAGGAGCACATATCCCTTCCCACAATAACAAGATGTCACATCTACAGATAACCAAACATCTCACAATTTTAGTAACAACTGTTCATTCTTCACAATATCGTGTGGCTTCTGTCATCACATAGTCAGATGTTCAAAATCCACCTTGACTGGCTGTAAGCATAGTGTGCCCTTATGCTGTTATGCATAAATGACATCCACCACTGTTATAATGTGTGCAATTACAGTGGGAGATGCCTCCCCATCCCTTTTATCTCATGCAAATTGTTTGCAACACAATTGTATGATGTAATGACTTCACATAAGTAGAGTCTCACAGTTCTGTTAACACATGATTCATGCATGTCATTAGTTGGTGGACTTACATAACTTGCAGTTCAGTTTCAGCAAAGGTTAATATTATATGAATGTGCTGACATTTCACAAGCAACACTGCATCAAGTTATTATTAAATTGGACAACAAAATATAAACTCACTTAGTAATTTCCCCTCACTTAGTAATTTCCTGTCAGTGAAACAGCTGTTCTGTAAATGTCATGGTGTGAATATTCCTGTGGCACATGCATTCAGTAATGCCTTGCATAGCTCATATCTAAAAAAAAAGGACTGGTCTAATCTACCCTTGCGTCCCATCATCGATTGGCGAGGGCTGATTACCAGTCCTAGTGCTATATTTCTGGATAGGAGTTTAAAGCATTTGTTACAAGGTGAGAAGCATTTATGTAAAGCTTCCTGGCATTTCATGTAAATTTTAAACAGTATAGAATATGATGTTAGTATTATCTTTATAACAATAGATGTATGTCATCTTTATACAGTGATCCCTCATGATATTGAAGTTTCTTGGTTTGCTGACTATCTGGTCAGAAGGGGAATTGACCAGGATAGAGTGGACCTATATGTGGAACTTATTGAATTGGTATTATTCAATAATTTTATCATGTTTGAGGGTCAGTTATATTTGCAGAAGGAGAGTGTGTCCATAGGGTCAGATGTGGCTCACTCTTCACAAACATGGTGGTGTGTCAATGGGAGTATAATTTTTTGCTCGATTCATGTTTTTCTGATTGTTTTAAAATATATTTGCATTATTTGGATGATATCTTCATTTTATGGCAGGGCCAACCAGAGGTAATTGATGCATTTTTGGGCTATATAAATGCAAGCACTCCATTTTTGAGATTCTCACATAACATACATGTTACTGGTATTGATGGTATTGCCTATTTGGATGTCATGCTAAGAAAGGACAGAGAAAAATCCTGTTATGTGGCTACTGTTTACAGGAAGCCTACTTATTTATACTCCTTCCTGCATTTTTAGTAGTGTGCATCCATTTAAACAGAGACGGGCGGTTGTTAAAGATCATCTGGTTAGGGCTTCATGTATGTGCACCAGGGATGAGGATTATTTGTCAAATGTGAATGACTTAAATGGATGTTTTTAGGAAGAGGTTATCCAGTAGCTTTAATCGAAGAACTGATTTTTGAAGTGCACAGTAAATGTGAAAGGGGCAAATTGGTGCCTATTCTACCAGTTAAACAGGTTCTTGAGGACATTAGTGAGCAGGAGTATGAGTGTAATAATAGGGATGGGAAGTAGTCTTTTAGCTCACAGGCTTTCACGATATCCTTTAATGTTGATAGATCTACCATTAGGAATATAATCTATAAGAATTGGAAAGTGCTATGTGAAGACTTGAATATAAAAAGTAAGATTATTTGTAAACCACTCATTGTTTATAGGAGGGGATGAACTTGGAAGCTATATTTTTACAAGCTAAAATGGTCCATAAAGGTACCTCTGGGATAGTTAGATGTGGAAGGTGTAGTAGTTGTAGCTTTATCCTTGAGGGCGATAGATTTATATCACAGGGTAACACATTTATCCTGAGGGATAAGTACAACTGTGAAAGCAGCAGTTTGGTTTATATTGCTTTATGCCAGTCTTGTGACTGTCTTTAGGGAAAACAGAGCGTAAACTTCGGGAGACAATTTATGAGCATATGTATGATATTAAAAAGGGAGGACCACTAATGCTCTGTGTAGGCATATATTGGCATATGGGAATCAGAAATCCTGATTTATGGTAGTAGAAAAAGTGGAATTTAAACCTAGGGGGAGGCCCGTAAGAGATGATGTTGGAGAAACGTGAACTGTTTTGGCAGATTTGTTTTAATTCATGTAGATGGCTGGGTTGAGTGATTATGTTTGTATTGCTCCAGTGTTGAAATTGAGGGCATTAAAAGATGAAATTAATATTTCTTAGTTATGTAGGTTGCTTAGTATGCATATTTACGTTTTTTATAAATATGTTAAGGTTTTTATAACATAGTGCATATTAGGTATTAGCGCAGGCTGTATATCTTTAAATATCTTTAAATACTTTGAATTGTCTTTAATTGGATCACATGACTGATTTTTGGCATTTTTAGTATTTAAATCAATGTGGGTGTGTTTTTCTTTGTCTGATGAAGTTCTGATACTTTTAGAACAAAAGCGCTTACTTTTTATTTTATTAAAGTTCATTTTCTTGGAGTTCCATTGTCCGTGTTCTTTTTCTGGTTTTTTTGGTTTGTTTTAGAGTTTCGTACTTTTGTAATTCATAGCTCATATCTACATAGGTACACTATGGTTCAGTTCTGGTACAACGTGTATACCAAACACATTGTACCAGTTACTTCCTTGCCATCAGTCTGTCAAATTAATATTGTACAGTTATCATCCAATGTCCTTTGTTACTTCATAAATTAACCTCTGGTTATTTGTGGCAAGCTCCATCGCTATCTCCTGAGGCAAACACAGTCAGCAGCTCTATATAGTGTGTAGTGTGATAGGCAGGGGTTTGAACCTGCTAACATCTGTCTATAAGATAACTCTGTCAGTCAGGAGTGGTTTAAGGAAAGAAAGCATTTATGGCACAGCCAAACAGTCAGATAAGGTATCCATACCCATTACAATAGGAAAGTCCTTCAAGAGTGTTCTTCATGACACAAACAGCATGCATATTTCTGTACAGCAACAGTTGATATGCAGCTTCCTGATATCTATCCTGGCATGTCTTGAGTCTGGCAAGATGCAAATGTTGAGTATGTCATTGATTGCTCAAAGGCATTACTTATTTTCCAAATAATAATAATACACTGTATTGCATGCCTTCATCCAAACAATTATGCATTACTGTAGTTCCTTTCCACATAATGTAGAGCTTTATAGGGGATGAGATGAGGACTTACATAACATTTCTTACAGTATGGCATGTTGCAAGATTATCATAAAGTGTGATTGGTCCTGTGTTAGGACACTTGTGTGTTTTTGTGTTTACATGCTGTTATGGCAGTAACTGTAATTTCTTTGAGCATGCCCGGTATAATCACGTAGTAGATGCACTCCATTTATGAATGGAGATCTTGAGCTAATGAAATGTTATCAGATCTTCACTGTCATTTGTCACGTACATTTCTGCTGTTATAATATTACTGTTTAGGATTTACATGAATATATAACACATGCTTGTCTAATGCATATTTCAAGGTAATGTACCCCTTTCTATAGTTGCCAAATGACAACAAATGACAACAAATCATGTCCCTTTTCTGATATGCATGTCAGAACAGCTGTAGGATTTATTTCTTCTTATTTATTCATGATGAAATGGACTATACAGCAGCACTGTCAGTTATCACACAGATATTCCCTTTATATCCCTGCCATATTCAATAACTGCGGTCTATCTGAATAGCCCCTAATGTATCCACTGTCCTTGCTAACTGCTCTCTCAGCTCAGTATGTTATTGACATATCACATTTACTCCCCTTTGTTATATGGTTGTTTTGTGTCCCCCTCACATCCCTTGTTAGCAGCTTTGCTTTTATTTATGTGCATGGACCAAGGATTGTATTATTACATCACTATGGAAGTACTTATGTTTAAAATATTTCTTTGTGATGTAAGCACGTTTGACCACTTTTTCTGAGTACATTTTCCCTGTTTAAACTCTCCTCTTACTTATTTGTGCACTAATTGCATTGTTCTTTTATGTACATGCTCCCCATTTAACTTGTGTCTTAAATATTTAAATCAACTTGCCCTTATTTTGTGTAAGCTGTATGCATGTGCTCGCACAATAGGTTTGCCTACAGTCAAGCCATTTTATTTACATTGTGTGCTTGAGCTACTCTGCACATTTCCAAGGCCACCAACACTTACGCTGGTTACAAACAGATGGTTATAAACATGTAAGCATGATGAGCAGCATATATAATCAGTGAACATTGCTACTCATTGAGCAAACATGCTTAAATCATATCGACTTCTTGCAAAGCCTGCACTGTTAATGAATCCCAGTGAAGATATACTCTTTAATATGCTTTTTCAATATTCTGTACCTTCAACATGCTCTGATTCCAGGATTTTGATTATTCAGTCACTTACATGTTAATATTATAAAGAGCACCAAGGCAATCAAAGTATCCGATGTGACTATTTATTAATATAACTTGAAAATACACTTAAAAAGCAAGTTACAAAACATGTATAATCCAGAACACTAAGCGCTTTCACCCATCTCATCTGTGGGTTTCATCAGAGTAACTTCCCTTAAAAACACTTCCTTAATATACTTGTTCTAATTAAAAATTCACCAATCAGCCTTTTCGTTCATCAAGTACATACTTGTTTAAAATCAAATACAAATTCAACGCCTCATTATACCTAAAAAATGTATTGATATATATATGTAAGCAACAGTTAAAATGCATTCTATCATAATGTTTCATTCTGTTGTGTTAAATATATAAATAGATAAATATATGTAAGTATATGTATATTAATGTATGTTGACAGTATAAAAATGTAAAACATGTAGTGATATAAATGTAAAATAATGATATAAAAATATAACAATGTATCACCAACATCATATAAATAAAATGAATACCCTTATACTAAATAAGATTTATATTTCAGAATACTGGAGATGGAGACATGTTCATTTACTCCTGGCATACTGCTAGCATTAAGTCTAAGTTGCCATAAGCATTCTTTTGCTTCTAATAAATTTTTAACATCTCCCCCCTTGTTAATGTTGTATGGGATCCTATCTATTACAAAAAATATAAATCTTTTGAAATCTTGACATTTTATACTGTGTATATATAAGGAATTAGTTAATCTTTTGTTTTTAATGTCCGTATTATGTTCCATTATACGGTCCTTTAGTTTTCTTACAGTTTTTCCTATGTAAAATGCTGGACATGATGAACAAGTAGCTAAATAAACCACCATTTTTGTGTTACAATTCACATATCCTGGACATTTCATAGATTTGTTATAATTCAGTATCATAACATACGGACCATCATTGATAAATTTACATATCTTACAAATCCCACACTTACTCATTTTAGAATTATTCTATGATTGTTTGTTACTGTTGTTCTCAAAGTAATCCTTTAGGTTCTTTCCTCTACTATATGTAACATTCGGACAATTGCTAACAATACTTAAAACCTCTAATTTATTACTAAACACATTCACCCATACTTCCTTCAAGATATTAACTATTGTAGTAGATGTTTCGTTAAACGGTATAACAAATGCATCACCTTTGTTGTTTATTTTTTCTTTCAAAGCTTTGTTAAAACCAAATTTTAAAATAGGTCTAAAACTAAGGTTCCATTTAATCAATATTTCTTTGTTAATCTCCACTAGTAGTTGCATAGGATATCCCCTCTCTGTGAACATTCCAATAAGTTTGTCAATTTCAATATTAAAATTGTTGTTGTCACTTATAATCCAAGACAATCTGACCATTTGACCCTTTACTAAATTCCTTTTTTGAAAATGAGGATGACAACTGTTAACGTGTAAAAAAGAATTTGAATAAGTTTTTTTCCTAAATATATTAGAATTTATTCCTTCATCATTTATTTGAAGTAGTATGTCTAAATATTCATAGTTATTCTTGTAAACATGGTGTGTACATTTTAAAAAAAGAGGTTGTAGTATCTAAAAAGGCTATAAAGTCCAAGATTTCTTCCTCATTACCCTTCCAAAAAATTAAAATGTCATCAAGAAATCTCAGGTATAAAATAATTTTTGGCCAAAAACTAGAAGTAAAAATATGCTGTGTCTCCCACCATGCCAAAACTAAATTGGCATATGTTGGCGCACATCTAGCCCCAATTGCTTCACCTACCTTTTGCCTGTAAAATTCTCCTTCCATGCAAAAATAATTATTTGTTAACACCATTTCCATTAAATCAGCAATAACTCTACTTTTGTCCATACTCATGTCACTAAGTGATGACAGACTTGCTTGGAACATGTTTAGCCCCAACTCATGTGGTATAACAGAAAATAAATTGATTATATCAATTGTAACCATTAAAATATCCTTGTTAATGAGGGTTGCATGTTCTTTTTGTTTTTAAGGGAAGTTACTCTGATGAAACCCACAGATGAGATGGGTGAAAGCGCTTAGTGTTCTGGATTATACATGTTTTGTAAATCGCTTTTTAAGTGCATTTTCAAGTTATATTAATAAATAGTTGCATCGGATACTTTGATTGCCTTGGTGCTCTTTATAGTTTTATTCATTTTACGTTTGTTTACTTACATGTTAATATTCTGTATGTCAATGTTTTCTGTTATGGAATTGGGCCTGCAATAGGCAAACAAATAAAAGATGCAGAACTTTAATACAATTCTATGGCAGACTGTTTATTTCCAAATAATGAGCTCATTTAAAAATGGACCACTTAATAAGAAAATAAGCAATGGACTTTCCTGGTAAACAAAGACAATAAATAAATAAAATGAATAATGTATGATATTCAACCCTGAAAGCCTAGTCGGAAATTAGTAATATTCTCCTAAATTCAAAGTGATAGGTCAAAGTTTTGTTTAAATTGCTCCTTAAAATTGCATGTCATGGTATTTAAAAAATATCTGGTTTATTATATTCAGGCTGGCAGTTGTGTTTCTAGTTTGCATTTGCTAATACATGTAGGACATCATTGTCTGTGTGCTCAACCCATACAGTGGTATATTTTGCAGAGAAATACCAGCGAGAGGTCATATTCAGGTCAGACCTGGTGTGCATATGTGGCTACTGGAAGTCTGTATTGCTTGTAAACAATATACTTGGAAGGTATCTACTTACTGAGTGGTTACAGACTTCTTTATCTAAAATACTGGCTGCACCCAAAGTTGATGGTACCAGATAAAATTATTTTTTTTTTCTGTGAGTGGATTTAAAAAATGCTTTAGGCATCCTATATGTAAGACATCGTGCATCACCTTGCTGTTTAATAAAGTTGCTTTGCATGTATGTGAGATAACATATAGAATGTCTATATCCCTCAACAGCCAGCGCTTACCTTTGCTGTCAAGTAAACAAACACTTGTACAATTGACTTACTGGTTTTCTTTCTTTGGAGATAGTTGTCTGTAATATGTTTTTATGCATTGTCTGTTATACATATGATTTGGATGTTATGCAAACTGATGGTTAGCTAATGAAAAAGAAAGCGCTGGTTATGTAAGAAGTACAGGTGTGCATTCTGTCATTGACAATTATGGCTTCTAGTAACCAGTGACCATATGTACTGTTAGCAACAGCCAAGCAGCAGTGTAGATAAGACCTACTAGAGGAATGGCAATGCACCATTGAAAAACATGCTTCTTTTAAACACAAGAAAACTATCCTGTCCTTTTCCCCTGTAGTGTGAACTATTCAGTTTATACTCCACAATATATGACTATTCCATTATTTAGTCCATTTTAGAAATATGTGTTTTTATGCAATGACTTTTGCAGAGCATCCCCGATTTTTCTAGTATTTTGTTCTGCCCTCTGTAGCATATTGAAATAGAAAAGTCTAGCTGCTCAATGGTACTTTAGCAGCCAAACTTTTTTCTATTGTTGTATGCTTGATTTGCAATGGGCGTACTGGTTGGGCTGTCCAATCAGCATGCACGTTTATAAATGGCAATGAGACTTTATTGTACAATGCAGGATATCTATCAAGTGTTTCCATATTTATTGAGCTGATAGACTATCATGCATTTGAGTTGCTTCTTTAACTGTGGCATTATTTTCTTTAAGAGCATCTGCTTTTTGTACAATGTGTATCATACATTAATGCTACTTGGACATAGACTTTAAAATAATATATTATTTTCAGTCTAAACATTAATGAAGTCAGACTGAAAGTTTTATTATGTACTTTAGTAGAGCCATAGCCTTTAATACACACACACACACACACACACACACACACACACACACACACACACAGACACACACACACACACACACACACACACACACACACACACACACACACACACACACACACACACACACACACGTATGCTTATAAGCTTGTTGCAATTAATTTTTTCATGATCCATTTAGTGCCTGTTTCAGTATTCATAATATATATCCATTGACAGTTTTGTTGCTGTGTAAAAGACATACACTCTTGACAAAATAAACATGTCTAACTTCAACCCAAAGATATTCCTTAGTTAGCTTAATAAGTATTATTTGGTATATCAACATTTTCTTCTTCAAAACACGTTGTTTTAATGCCCCTTGTCTTTACCAAAGAGGTATATGTGACTTCTTGTCTTCTCTTTGCTATAATTAATGGACAGCCATGCTTCCATTACTCAATATGTTTTATCTAGTTCATTAGAACAACTCTCACGTTTTTATGTACCCATTCACAGATGAGTCTACTACAGATGGCGTATGTTTTAAGTGATACACCTTTAGAGAACAACTTATGATAAAAATAAAGTTTCTATTTCGGCTGATAAAAACTCCCCTCTGCATGTTTTATATCAATTCTTTCTATATCACTAATATGTACTGAAGAACTCTAGCATGAAAAAAAAGCTTATGAAACATGTTGTGCATACGTCTCAACTGTCCAGATTTTTGTAGAATGTCCAGATGTTTGCCTCATATTTTTGGTCTTTTCCTCATAAAATCTGTGGTTTTCTGGCAAATTATCGAGGTTTGAAGTCATTAAATAATAATAAATAATGACAGATATCTGAGTTTCAGACTTCACATCCTTCAGAAAATACATAATAATTCAAAACCTGTTATATTAGCAACTTTCTCAGTTTATAGGAGTAATTTTTAAAAATGTTTCCTATTTTTGTGCCTTTGTCCCCCCCATTTTTTCTGGCTTTGTCCAGATTTCTTGAGCTGAGAGGTATGATCTAGCTTCCCTTATAAAGTTCTGCAGTTACCTTGCCTCACACGGGTATGCTGATCTTCAGCACTGTTTAGCTTGTTGCAGCCTACCAGCCATGCTATACTTTTAAACTGTTATTGGAAGTAGTAGACACTTTGAATTAAATGTGTCTTGTTTTATATGTGCATGCATAAAAAAGAGGAAGACAGCAAGACATGTTGTCGTTGTGTGTGTGTGTGTGTGTGTGTGTGTGTGTGTGTGTGTGTGTGTGTTTGTCTGTTTATGCACATACCTGAGTGTGTTTTGTGAATTAATTAGGCAGGCAGCAGTATCAGTAATGTTACATTTCATTCATTATTTACTGAGGGTAGTTCTCAACAGTATCCGTGAGCTTGCTATCTACTATGCTTGCTTTTGATCACATGTTTAAAACAGCCATAAAAGTACCGTAGCAATCAGTACTGTATTTGTTGTTTGTAACATACAGTAAATATAACCTTACACGTTACGTGACACTCATGTTGTAATCAGCTGATGCAAGTCTAAAGGCATTAAAACAACAGGGGGCACCAAGTAAGTTTATCTGAAAAGTAACTGATGAGTGTTTGGCTGTTCAAGCAAGATAAACAAAAGGCAAATGTGCTTTCTGAGATGTGAACTGTAGGTTATAAGATAAACGTGCTCCTCAGAGCTAAATATATCTTGCAATACTGATTAGTTTGTAAACAGGACATTGTGTAACTGAGGTAGAGATAGTTTATCTATATTTTAAACATGATTTATTTGCCAGAGTAATTGTTGAATGATAGCTTAACTATTTTTTATGGACAAATAATTAAACTTGTGCTTTCTACTAGTATTATAAAATGAAAATTCATGTTGTGTAGATTATTTACAATCATCTTCAGAATTGCTTCCATGCCAAAAATAATGGCATTTTAAAGACCTTGCTAATAATAAATATATAAGTAAAATCTAGTAAGTTATAAACACAGACAATTTCATTAACATGAATTTGCTTGAGCACTCTTCCATATCCTTACAAGGGCTGGTCTAGTAGGAAAGTTTATCACATCTTTTTCATAACTGGAGAGTTTATTTGCTTTATTATTTTGAAGTAAACAAATGTTATTGCCAAAGGGCCAAAATTGGCATAAACAGATAATAAACACATTTATAAAATTAGTAGATTGCATTATACTTAATATGCCTTTTGAAATATACCACATCATTATAGTTAACAGTATTTTGAGTCGATACACAGCAATTACAAAAAGAACCAAATACTTTACAATCAAGACCGACAGCAACAGTTAAAGGTAAAAAAGTATAACAATAGAAGGGACAACTGACTTAATCCCTCAAGGGAAAACATACATCGAGAGTTTATTTGCTTTATTCCAGTATGACTAGCAATAATTGTTTAAGTAGATAAATGCCATACACTTTGCTATCATATGTACAATTTACATAGAGAGTAAACTACGTGGCATTTACGTTATAATGTAGTTTTGTTGGTGTTTCACTAAAATGTATTATCTCTGTTGTTGCATGAATTTTAGTACAACTTCAAAACTCATTTTAATGGAAAACATCAAGATTTAAGAATCAAGGAAAAACTGTTGTAGCGGGACATATATACTTAGACATTGTGCTTAATATTGTTGCCTTAAAGTTCCAAAGGCTGTGGTTCAATACTAGCTTCAGGTTACTGTCTATGTGGATAGAGTGTGTGTGTTTTAGCCATGTCTAATTGGGCATTTACTAGAGCCACGTTTTCCTCCCCCATCAAATCAGATATGGTAATTAATTGCTTATGCTATGCTGTCCATGATATTCTTTTTGCCCTTGGAAGCAAAGATATTCCAGAAAAGAATCCACAAGGACTGGCCTACTTAAGGCAGTAACACCTATATTGCAGAAGAAGATCCCAGAAGGTCTGACCCACTAAAACCATTATTAAGCAAAACCACAGCTAGTAACAGGCAGAAAGGCAAGGCTCAGCAGTTGTAAAATCCACAAGTTTTATTAAAAGTTAGCGCTTTCGCAGTGTTCACCACCACTTCATCAGACAAAAAAGTAAAGCAAATGGACTTCTTTTATATTGAATTTTAGCATCAATTAACATAGCAATGCAGAGTCCTAATTGAACCACAAGGTATTTACTTTTAAAGCAACAGCATCTAAAAACAGCACATAAAAAAGCACATAGAAAAAGTAGTAAGTGAAAGCACAAAAATGCATCTACTTCTCCTTGCCTTTATTACTGGTTTTAGGGGTACATGGTCATTCAGACCAATTTCCCTATGCCCTCCTAACCTTAAAATCCACTGTAATTCTGCATTTTCTGTCATGTTTACTAAGCCCCCCCACACTCTCAGTCACAACTTGTAAAACTTGGAATACAAATGTATGTGTGCTGCCATTTGTTAGTGCATGTTTTGCCAAGGCACTACAATCATTCCCTCTTCTCGTACAATACAAATGATCCTGCACTCTCTCTTTATCCTCTCAAGGATAAGTAGATGAATGTATTATTCTGTATTTTTGTGCTTTCACTTGTTACTTTTCCTATGTGCTTTTTTATGTGCTGTTTTTAGATACTGTTGCTTTAAAAGTAAATTCCTTGTGGTTCAATTAGGACTCTGCATTGCTATGTTAACTGATGCTAAAATTCAGTATAAAAGAAGTTCATTTGCTTTACTTTTTTGTCTGATGAAGCGGTGGTGAAGACTGCGAAAGCGCTAACTTTTAATAAAACTTGTGGATTTTACAACTGCTGAGCCTTGCCTTTCTGCCTGTTACTAGCTGTGGTTTTGCTTGGAAATTTGTTTGGGTCTGCTGCTGGAATACACTCACTGCTCTTGGGTTTCTTTCTTGTAAAACCATTATTAGATGATTAAGTAAAAACAAGTAATCTGTAGAGATGCTGTTAAATATTTATTTCTTTATTTAATCTTTTAATGACCAGGTAAGTCAACTTTGATACATTGCCCCTTTTCAGGGCTAACCCACGAGCACTCTCTGGTTAAGTGACTTGCTCAGTCCCACAGTAGGCAAATGAAGGTGGAAGCAATTAAACCTTGTTCCAAAGACATAAGATGCAGTCATTAACAGCTCAGAACTTTATCCCTCTAAGGTAACTGCCAAAGATCATCAAGTGAATAGCTGTCACTGGATTCCCTCAGGGTACTTAAAGAATATTTAACTGACCATATGGAGCTGAAATGGAGAACGTCAGCATTATGATAGGACTCATGCGATACAGTGAAGTCAGTCCACATTTTAAAAGGACAATGTGCATGCAGATGTAGAATTTTAACATGATCTTTGTTCTAACACAGTAATACAGCTCACATTTCATAATATAACCATGTGTAAATCCATCTGTCTTTCTCTGTATATGTATATATATTCATTTTGTAGATAAACTCTCCTGTACTAATTTCAACTGTAATATTCAAAGTTCTAAGGCTATGTTATTTTACATATCATTTTATCTACGTTGAAAGGTAGAGCAGTGTATGAGATAGTATGCAGGACAGACCACAATGGGTTTCTTAATGTTTCATTTGTCTCACTCTTGCTTCCCACTAACAAGCTCTGCATTGGGCTGTAATACTAGACTCACGGTTTGCAAAACCTCAGTGCAAGTGCAATGCTATCTCACATCATTTTCACATTAGTGTGGTTTGCCTGCTTTGAATAGGAAGGAAGAAGTGGAACCCAAATGTCAGATATCCCTCTGTCTGATTTTTGATCGAACCAAAGAAAAAAAAGCCAAATTAGTATGTATTTTATTTATATTTGTGTTAACCTTCGGGTTGCACTGATACCCAGATCACTTTCAGGCAAGCTCTGGATCAAAACAGTAGTCAAACAAAAAAGTACAGGTTACACAAAAACAAAGGGCAATGCAGTCACTTGGCAAATATATATGGATCATATGAAACTACCATAATAAAGTGATATACAGGTCCTTTGAAACTGTCAGCTAAGAACAGGTGCTGCAGGATGCATTGATCTTGGCATGTGATTCTAAGACATCCTTTAAAATAAGCACAAATACTGAGAAAGAAAAGGTTGGGAACTGCAGAGTTTGGACCAAGGGCAGAGAAAGTCTTGTAACTTCCGGTAGGTTTAGTGTGAGGGGAAAATGAAGGTGTGGGAGGGTGTTAAGGGTAACTACAGATCATGACTTCAGTACATAAAGCTGAACACATTTGAAAATAATGGACATAAGCTGAAACAGATCAACTTGTAAGTCACTGAGGATGGGTAATTCAGAACATTGGAGAGTAAAAAAAAAGTATGGGGCCACATTAATGTGATTGTATTATGCTCAAAGCATGAATGAAGATGGATGAATATATAAACATCTTTTAATAAGGCATAAAATGGGTGGTGAACCTGATAATAAGAAGCTACAATAGGAAGGCCATATTCATTCTGGGGATCAAATATTGTCTTTACTGGAATATGCTTTTCTTCTGGTTTGATGACAAAGAAAATTAAAGACATTAGACAGTAATCTGTCTAAATATAAATAGTACCATGTTAGATATGGAGCATTCTATCATCATGCCTAATACAGCCAGAGTTTCAGATATTAGCACTGTTTCCCTATATCTCTTTAAACAGTACTATTCAATGTGGATGTGTGTCAGCTGGATTATTACATACTAAATTTGACAGTGGTTGTGTAAAGGGTTGACTTAATTTTGTTGGCACTGATATCCAGATCAATAAAAGTGCAGTCGCCAAAACACTGACGTGCTGCCACTGAAACCAATTAGCAATCAGCAGGAAGTACAGCACTGGCAACAGGAATATTGAGAGCACGGTAATGAATATATAAATGTAGTCCCACCAAGGCACGGCTGAACAAAAAAAAGAAAAATACCTCGAGTTAACAATCAGTGCTTGGCAGAATGCTTTGGGCAAATAGCTTGGCATTCAGTACAGTCAACTGTGGCCAATTAATATTTGTCAGGTTTGTTTCATATGGATTTGTGTGGATCCATCAAAACCAGCTTTGTGGAAGATAAATTAAGTGACTGTTCTGTTTTGAATGCCTGCAACACCAAATGACAATATATTCTAGGACAAAGTTGGAAATGTGTACAGAGTGCAAACAGGTCTAAAATGGTTTGGCACAGATCACAGGGGAGATACAGTTTAACAATATGTCAGAACACAATGATCAATGCAGTAGGTGTAGATCACAGCATAAACAGCACAAATTGTAAACGTAAAGAGGAAGAAACATAGAAGCCAAGGGAGAAGGAAAAAAGAGAATTGCATTAGAATATCATTATTTAAAAAGAAACAGTGCAACAATGCAGGCATTAACATATGGGACACAAATAAAAAAGACTTAGGAATGTATAACCAGCACCAGTAGATGTCAATATATAGATATTAACATTGCAGAATACCTATGCAGTGTAACTCATTTCAGCATTGTAGAAATAAACACGTAAAAATGGCCACTTAACTGCAGACTGGAACAAACCTAACTGCCTGTGTGGCTGTACTCTGGCCCAGCAATCAAGGAGCCTCAATCCTTACCACTAACACCAGGGAAGGCATCTCATATAAGAGGAAAGGATAACAAATACACACAGTAAAGTACAATTTCCCTTAAGTGCACACAGAGATCACAGTCAGTCTGGGGCTGGTTGCTCCCTTGCTTCCCAGGTCCCCAATAAGACTCCCTACTGGCACAGCTATAGGGTCCAGATCTCAGCCTAGATGGCAAGCTAACCTCCAGTACCCACTCTGTCCCACCAGTGCTTTGTGTCCCTACCCAGGTAGCTGACACGCCGCAAACACCTTGAGATAAGTATTTTTACAACTTCACAGACACTCCTGGGAAAGGCTGACACAGATTCTCCATCTGTGCCCCTTTACCCAGACTATACAGTAGTAATTACTGCCACCACCAACTAATACTTATCAGCTACCCAAAGGCCCTTAAAAGGGTGTTCAATTATTACTGTGCAATATTATTATCCAATTAGTAAGTATGACTAATCAGTCTAAGGCTTATATATAGTGGTCTTGTACAATAAACTCTATAAATATGCAATGTACTCTAGAACTTAACTCTGCACAAACCAGCCACAGGTAAAAGGTTTTAAAATATTTAATAATAAATAATTAAAACACAAGACAATACTACTATACCACAATGCTACTCAAGAGTTCCGAGATCACACATAAACTTAAAATAATTCCGTAGTACAGTTCTGACATAACAGAAAAACACTTAAGTCTAGTCTTTATAGTCCTAGCTATTTCTACAAGAAAACATACTTCTAAATTAACTTACTTTCATAGAGCAAGGCAGTGCTGAGTTAGACAGTCAGATCAAAATGTTTACAGTCTCTCTCTCTCAGCAATAGTTTAAAATCACTAACATTTCTGCTGGGCCCTCCTAGATTACATCATTTTATCACTTAGGTTTTTCCCAGTATACACATTACATAATTTGGACACTTAGTCTGGAGTTTTCAGGCCAACAGACTACATTATTTAGCAATCTAACACCTGCTCAGGAAACTACAACAATAAAAAACATTTCACATGTACACTCTAGTAATTATTCCTTAAGATAAAACAATAGAAATAATGTGTTCAGCCAGCCTCCTCGTCATCACTATCTGGATCAAAGGGTATACAAGACATCATTTTAACTTCAAAAGAACAGATGTGAAATGCTTGGCTTAGTTTTCCTTACAGCAGATGGCAATGTTGCTACAATCCTGAAGTTCAACATTTTACAGTGTTTTCTTTCATTTAAGAAACAAGCCTGTATTTTACATTTATATTTATAATTGCCAGAATTATGTATCAAATTCTATTTGACTAGGCTGGCAGCCTTCACCCCTACTTCCCCAATCATTACAACCTGTAAGTCATTTCAGTGAAAAATACAGAGCAGACCTTTATTAGTTCCACATATGCAAACCAAACTAATGCAGTAAAAGCAAAGAGTTCCTCATGTAGACTACTATATACACTGCAGATTTAAGCAGGTAGATACATTCCACAGGAACTCTACTGTGGGACAATCCTCCCATCAGGCTTTGATCCATTGTAGCTGTTCTTCTAATGCCATTGTTACTCCTCTAGGTGGAACACATGGCAAGCCAGCCATAGCCTCTCCTTTATGGACTCAGCATGATTCTGTTCACCTTGAAGAACCTGGAAGACAGCATGCAGATCTACTTGCCTTTTACCTCATTAACAGTGTACATGCCTGCACCAGGCCTCCACTGCATTCTGGCTGTGGGGAAGACCAGCCTTGTAAAGACTGTCAATGCTCCAAAGCTCCACTAGCTAGTCCTATGGAAGTTGCATATTATGGCAAGATCTTATCCCAAAAGTGGTATGCCAATCCAAAACAAAGGTATCTTTCATGTACTCCAGAAGTGGTGTTAAAGACTCTGGAAAAGTGTCTCTTAATTGTAGGAATGCATTTGCAATATCTGTCAGTGGCAAAATTGTTAAAGCTACCGAAGTCTTCATATGCTGTTGGAACGCAGTGCTTGTCCCATGAAATGTGGACAACCCAGAAGGTTGTACATTTCTCCACACAGACGCATACACACACACACACACACACACACACACACACACACACACACACACACACACACACACACACACACATACAATCTCTGTTAGAAATGGAATAGATATGCCATTGGGAGTATTGCTGGGTAATTTGACTGAACCCTTTTGATGGCAATTGCTTCATAGCCCAACATTATGTATGGTGGAGCAGCTGATAAGTCAAATTTTACCATCATGTCTAATAATAGCATTGATATAATGTTGTATGTGCATAGTATTTTGTGGGACGTTAGAGAATAGATGAGAGGAACAATTTTGCTTGCTCCCCTGACTAATGATAAGGGTGTGAATACTATACAGTTTTCTCACAACACACCCCTTTGTTACAAAAGTTCCATCTGTGAACCATTGGGTCAGATTAATAAAGTCCCCCAGATTTTCAGCTGTTGCTAACAACAGTAATTCCACATGGTTTAACAATCCACACACTATTTCACCAAGAACACTACAAACTTAATAGGAAACATCTCACACTGAAACTCCTGTCCAAAGACCCCCCAGAGTAGGATACACATCTGTGAGACTGCTGTCCTCTGTATGGCCCTGTGTTATGGTGCTACATGACTCCACATAAATTCCCATAGTGCAGTCTAGAAAGCCTTTTGTTTCAACAAGCTGTTCTTATTTCTTGATACCTACTGCCCCTTGTGTTGTCTTGACATGCACGATGTATTCCTGCTGATAATGCATTCGCTCAAATGATAGTGAGCATTAACATCAACAAATTGCATTTCCACTCCTGTCAGAATGTTCTGTTTGGTTATATCCATACTTCTCTAAAATTGCCATTCTGCCTTTTTTCATTCTTTCATCTTCATTGTCATGGCTGTCAACATTCATTCATTCATTCATTCACTTGAAAGGCATGTTTCAGTTTTACAGCTCAGAATATCAGACAGAAGTATTTTTTCCCTGAGATTGACAAATACTGCCCACTTATCGCGTTTTCATCCTTATTTTAAACATGTTGTACAGTATAAATAGCATTGTGAGAGTCCTGTAAGTAGATATAAACCATGTTTTTATTATGATGAAGACAATAGATGGATGTTTCATACTTTAGTAAGAGATGAACATTAAATAAATATATGAGAAGAAAAGGTGTATGGAAAAGGGGCCATTAAGTAATAGAATGTGAGCCTCCACTGGGTAAAATAATTACTCTTGCATATCTCCAGTATTTACAGACAGTGATCCTCATAATGGATACTCTTGCAGTATGTGTAAGGGGGATAACTTCATAGGGGATATAGTATTTTAAGAATTTTAGTTTTGGCTGGTATGTACCAGATGTGCCATTTTAATTAATCAGTTACTTTATTTATTTAGCATTTGTTTACTGGGAAAGGCTTGGATTGGAATGACTAGCACACCCCTTTTTCATCAGAGGCCCAGGGATAAAAGCTTCACAGTTAGGTTATAAATTACAGCAAATTCAATATTTTAACAATAATGAGACAAACATTTGTTAAAAATGTAAGAAATCCATCCATTTCTAAGCAACATCAGCATTAAGTATATTATATAGTTTAAAACAAGATAGTTAATTAAAGGTGTCAGGAATAAATAAAAGAAATAAGGAAGACAGTACAGTTGTGTACACTTACCATAAATGTAGATGTTCGAGTGTATTCATTGCTGCAGTCATCACATTTGGGTTATCCTGCCAGGGGTAGCCCTCAGTCGGCCCGAGTACCAGAGGCTTAGTATTTCTGCATCAGTAGCTGTCACTTCAAGAATGACATCAGGTCATCAGAGGTATAAAAAAAGGCAGCTGACACCATTACATCAGTTTTTCTTGCCCCAAATGTCAGGAGCCCCCACATAGGGAGCTAAGTTATGGTGGAAAAATACCACCAGTAAAAAGTAAATACCAATAGCCCTGTAAGGAGTGAGGAAGAGAGGGAGAAAGAGAGAGACAACGGGGCTGGTGGGAAACCAGGACTGCAACAATGAATACACTCCAACATCTAAATTTATGGTAAGTGTACACAACTGTACTATGTTCTTCGTGTTTCACTGTTGCAGTCATCACACTTGGGTTGATTCCCAAAGCTGAAGAATGGGGAGGCAGTCAAGAAGAGTTGGAGCTAGCTAGTATGCCCTGCAGGACTGCTGTTGCAAAGCCCACCCTGGATTTGGAAAAGATAGACAGGTGGTAATGCTTGGTGAAGGTATGAACAGAATTCCAAGTAGCAGCTTCCAGAATGTCCCTAGTAGTGACACCTCTGAGAAAGGCTGTAGAGGTTGAAGTTGCCCTAGTGGAATGCGTTCTGACCTCCTGAGGGGGTGGTTTCCCATGGTGTTTGTAAAAGAAATGGATACAGTGTGCTATCCATTTGAAGGTGGTTTGTTTTGATATGGCTTTGCCCTCTGCCCGTGGTGCAAAGCTGACTAGTAACTGGTCAGATTTCTTAAAGGGCTTAGTCCTAGCAAGGTAGAATTTGAGCTGTCTGTGTGCATCTAAGGAGTGCAGGATTCTTTCCCCCTTATTTTGAGGACTTGAGAAAAAGGTGGGCAAATGGACAGATTGGTTGAAAGCCACACTGGACACCACTATAGGCATGAAAGTTAGGTTGGTCCTGAGGGAGACCCTGTCAGCATGAAAAATAATGAAGGGTTCCACAGCCATAAATGCTTGTAGTTCACACACTCTTCTAGCTGAAGTGATGACCAGAAGCAAGGCTTTTTTCCAAGAGAGAAATTTTAACTCTGCTGATGCTGCAGGCTCAAAGGGGGTAGCGTGAGCTTTCCCAACACAAAGTTAAGGTCCCAAGCAGGGGTGGGGGCTCTTCTTGGTGGCCTTAAGTTGTTAGCTCCTCTTAGGAACTGCTTGATGAGAGGGTGAGAGAAAAGAGGTGGCTCCATGCTGTAATTAGCAGAGATAGCAGAGGCATGGATCTTAATGGAAGAGAAGGACAGGCCTCTGTGGAGTAGGTCTGCTAGGTAATCCAGGATAAGAGGTAAGGAGGGCTGTGCTGTATCTGCTCCTTTAGTGTGAATCCAGGAACAATACCTTTTCCACTTGTCACCAAAAGATTTTCTTGTACTGGGTTGTCTGGCTTCACGTATGACATCCAGTACTTGCTTGCTTGCTTAGGCTGGCTACTGGAGGAGAATTCAAGGAATAAGCCAGGCTGCAAGGTTCAAGGTTTGCAATTTGGGATGTGCAAGAACTGTCCCTCATGCTGAGTCAGGAGAGTTGGGATCTGGGGTAGGTGCCATGGGGGTACTGGTGACAGCCTGCACAGTAGTGGGTATCAGTGTTGGTGTGGCCAGTCTGGGGCAATCAGGATTACTCTTGGTCTTTTCTCCCTTATCTTGAGTATTACTCTTGTAAGAAGAGGCAGAGGAGGAAAGCGTAGATTGAGAGGTCTGCCCACTGGAAGGATAGGGCATCCATTTTCCAAGCCTCGCTGTGAGGTACCCTGGTGAAAAATTTGCTGAGCTGGTGGTTGTAGGGAGAGGCAAATAGGTCCACCTCTGGGGTACTCCATTTCTGGGTCACAAGACTGAATGTGTTGTGGTTTAATTGCCACTCATGTGGGTCTAGGAGATTTCTGCTTAAGTTGTCTGCCAGAGAGTTTTGGTCGCCTGGCAGGAATTGAGCTTGCAGGTGAATATGCAGGGCTGAGGCTGTGTTCTACAGGGTCATGGCTAGCCTGCATAGTGGGTAAGAGTGAGTTCCCCCTGCTTGTTGATGTATCACATCACTGTGGTGTTGTCGGTTTTGATTAGTAGGGGCCCCGGTGAGAGTAGGGATCTGAAAGCTGTCAGAGCATGCTGAACAGCTAGCATCTCTTTTTTGTTGATGTGCAGAAGAATTTGATTTGGGCTCCAGTGGCCCTGAATGAACCTACCATCCAGATGTGCACCCCAGGCATAGTCTGAAGTGTCTGTGGTTAGGGTCTGGGTGGCGTGGGGTTGTGTAAAGGGAAGCTCCTTGTTGTGGTTGCATGCTGCTGCCCACCAAAGGAACTCTTTCCTTAGACAACGTATTATAGGAATGATAGTTTCCAGAATGTTGGCACAAAAGACTTTTTAATTAACATTGAAGTTTCCTCATATGCAGTATGGAATTAGTAGAATGCAAGAGGCCATGAACCCTAGAGCCTACTGGATTTTCTTTGCAGATAGCTGGGTTCTGGTGGCCATTTGAGGGAAGTAGCCTGTCAGATAGGCTTGTTTTTCTGGAGTAAGAAATGCCATCTAGGTTGCTTTGTCTAAGCTTGCGCCCAGGAATACAATTTTTTGACTAGGGACTAGTTTGGATTTATTTTTGTTGGTAGTGTACCCCAGGGAGGTTAGAAGGTCTTTTACAAATGTCAGGTACTGCAACAGCTTTCCCTGACTGTCCGCCTGAATCAGGCAATTGTTCAAGTAAGGATAAATTTGAATATTTCTCTGTCTGCAGTAGGCAATGGCTGCAGCAAGGCATTTTTTGAAAACTCTGAGAGCAGTGGATAAGCCAAAGAGAAGTGCAGAGAACTGATAATGCATAGATCCTACCCTGAAACATATATATTTCCTGCAGGAGTCCCTGACTGGGATGTGCAGATAGGCCTCCTTTAGGTCTAGGGTGGCTAACCAAGCATCTTTGGACAGCATAGGGAGAATCTGCTGTAGGGTGAGCATTCTAAATTTTGGTAACACCAGGAAGGTGTTTAGAATTGACAGATCTAAGATTGGGTGCTATGTGCCCTCTTTTCTGGGTACCAGAAAAGTCTGGAATAAAACCCTTGGCCTATCTGTTCTGCAGGAACAGGCTGAATTGCCTTTATGGAGAGCAGGGACTGAACCTGGTTTTGTGCCTCTGCCCACTGGTTTGGAGGAAGATCTGGGAACCCTTTTTGGGGTTGGCAGCATGTGGAAATAAAATTTGTACCCCTGGGATACGATGTTGAGGACCCATCGATCGTTGGTGATGGAGGCCCAGTTTTTTGCATGGTGGGCAAGTTTTCTTCCTAGGTGCACAAGCAATTGGGCAGAGGAGAGTAGTGAAGTAGAGAAGTCATTGTGAATTCTTTTCATAAACGGCTGGCTTAGCACTCCCTGCTTTAGAAGTGGAGGTACTCCATTGCTTAGATCTCTGCATACCCTCCGACTGTAATATGGGGGGGGTCTGTTTCCCCTGGGTCTCATTTGAGTTGTCCTTGAGGGGGCTGGAAAGGACCAATGTTTTGAAGGGCAATGTCTACTGAATCTTAGTGGCTGCACTTGCAAAAAATCTTTGACTGTCTGCATAGACTTAGCCTTTTCTTCCATCTTTTTTTAAAACCTCTTCTGCTTTAGTGCCAAACAGATTGTCCTTGTGCAAAGGAGCATCCAGTAATTTTGATTTGACATCGTCTAGCAAGGTCAGATCCTTAAGCCAGGCATGCCTTCTAAGTACAGAATCTGTGACTGCTGCCCTGCAAGATGCTTCTACGACATCAAACCCACATTGCAGCGTATGCATGCTGACTTGGCTTGCAGAATGCATAAGCTCCTGTAATTCTTTATTTTCTGCACAGTCAGGAAAGGTAGATAATTTTTGCTTAATAAGTTCCATAGTATGTTGCTGGTATTTCAGCATGTGGAACTGACAATTCAATGCCCTAATGGTGAGAGTTGCAGAGGCATATACTTTTTTACCCCATCTGTCTAAAGCTCGGGAATCCCTGTCTGAGGGGGTGGGATTCTTAGCTGTAGTTGATTTTATTCCTTTATGTCCTTGGGATTTTTGAAGAGAAATTTGTGAGAGTCAGGGACTCTGTAATCTGTAGTACCTATCCGGATTCCTTGGAGCAGGGGGTAAAGTATCAGGAGTAAAGCTGGATTCCATAAAGACATCATCCACAACATCCAGAACAGGAGGGATAGCTAAGGGTCTGTGCTGTGGTAAATCTAAAAATTCCCGGAGTCTCTTTTTGGACTGGGGATAATCCTGGTATTCCCAATGGAAATGCTCTCTCAAATGTGTAAGGTTTCACCAAAATAAGTCCTCTGGAGGGGAGGCAGAAGAAATTGATTCCTCTGCATCTGAATCCTCATAGGCAGATAAAGGCATGTCTTCATATTCAGAAACCTTAGAATCATTGGACTCCTGGTCAGATAAAGCTGCTGGGGACAAGTCTCTTTTTCTTTTAGCAGGGGAAGGCTGGCTTCCCTTAATCAGCATGATCAGGTCTCCTGACATTTTAAACATCTGAGATTGTGGCAAAGAAGCAGTCATTTGAGTTTGGGTCATCTTTATTTAGGCGTAGCTCATACTCTTAGCCTTAGAAACTCTGTAGTTTTAGAAAGAACTAAAGACACAAAAAAAGTCATCGGTTTAAGTCGAATATCTGTAGTGCGAAGAACTTCCTCAGAAGCTGGTGCCTACACAGCGGCTCCAGACCCATCCAAGGTAGAGACATCCGCAGGTTCCGTAGTCAAAGAAGAGTCTTGCGGCATACCAGACTTCGAATGGGTCTTGGTAGTGGCCTGCAAATCCATCAAAGTGGGCATCAGGGACTGCAAAAGCAGCTCATTGAGTACCTGCAAACTGGCCATTAACTTAACGTAAGCATCGTTGGCAGTTTTTGATCTATGCACTCTGTCTCTATCTTTATCCTTACTTTTCTCAGAAGATCGGTAGCTGGATGGCTTACTGAAGCCATTACGGAATATGGAGATCGAAAACAAAACTATTTAGCTACATTAAGGGCCCAATGATGAATAGCTTAGGCATTGAACAAGGCACAAAACCAACAGCGAGGTACATTGTGGTCTGGACCTAAACAGGTGACGCAGTAAGAATGAAAATCTCGGTGTGGTATTTGCTTTCCACAGGCAAGACAATTGTTAACTTTTTCTGACATTGGTTAGAGCAAGAAAAAAGGATCCCCAACAGGGTACGTAGCTTTTGAAGACTTCAGGATGATTCAATATCGGAATGAAAACTCAGGTAGCGACCAACCGGAACTCATGTGAATTGCTTCTGCTTTGGGCTCCTCGGCAAGAAAGAATGATGTAATGGTGACAGCTGCCTGTTTTTATACCTCTGATGACATGACGTCATTCTTGAAATGACAGCAACCGACACAGAAATACTAACCCTCTGGTATTCGGGCCGACTGAGCGCTACCCCTGGCAGGATAACCAAAGTGTGATGACTGCAACAGTGAAAGACAAAGAACATCTGGAAATATATAAATCAGATGTTTGTTTATGAGTTTATGATAGCTGTTAAGTACAGACAGCTGTGTGACTGAGGGTAATCAAAAAGGAAATTATAAGGATAAAAAAGAACACAAGTACTGTAGTAAAGGAGAAGAGAAAAAGGGAATGTTAGTGTAAGTCAAGGGTATGGCAGGAGCATAACCAGGAGCTGGAGAGATGCTCTTTAAGTATCAGTTTAAAAATATTAAGTTTAGGGGTGTTCCTTAAGTGGAGAGGGAGGATGTTCTAGATTTTGGCTGCATACTTGCAATACGAGTGATTAAGTATCATTTTTTCTGCATTTTCTTGCTGCTTTTAGCTAATTCCACCTAAAATACCAACTTTCTAGAGTTTCTGTGATTTAAAAAGTTTGTTTCAGATACATATTGTACTTATTTTACTGCCTGCACTTTAACAAAGTCATTTTAGTGTTTAAATTACCTGTTTAACTGTTGTAGGTTACACACTCAAGCGTGATAGCCATTTATGTGCATTTAAAGTGTTTTTTTTATTGTATCTGCTTTATTTTCTGAAAAAAAACAAAGAAAAATCATTGCTTTCCCACCTTTCTAAGCTAGTATAGTCCAGTTTTCAGGTTAGTGCTGAATTCAGGGCTGTGTTACATGTTTCTGTGTTTGCCCATACCTTACTTGGATAGAAGGAAGTTTTTCTGTTCACTGTGAGAGAGGGAGCTTTGAGCAGCCTATCTGTCCCTGGAGGATTGGTTTCAGCCCAGAAATTAGTAGTTTATTAGACATTTTGGGCTAATTTCTATCTCTTTCATTTCCCTTCTATAAAACCCGCATTTGCGAGGTTTATGTGCTAGTATACAGCTCAGAAAGCGCCTGCCTGGTGCCCTGCAGGGTTCTACAGTAGCAGAGAGACAAAAGAGAGACTTTGGAGTGATTAAATATAATTTTTCTGCATTTCTTGCTGCGTTAAGCTAATTTTGTCTAAAACAACAATTTTCTAGAGTTTCTGTGATTTAAAAAGCCTGTTTCAACTACATATTGTACTTATTTTACTGCCTGTTTTAACAAAGCCATTTTTGTGCTTACATTACCTGTTTAACTGTTGCAGGCTACACACTCAAGCATGAAAGTCATTTCTGTGCATTTAAAGTGTTTTTTTTATTGTATCTGCTTTATTTTCTGAAAAATATATATATATATATACTTGTTTTCATGCCATTATAAGCTAGTATAGTGCAGTTTTCAGGTTAGTGCTGAATTCAGGGCTGTGTTACAAGTTTCTGTGTTTGCCCATACCTTACTTGGATAGAAGTAAGTTTCTCTGTTTACTGTGAGAGAGGGAGCAGCCTATCTGTCCCTGGAGGAGTTGTTTCAGCCCAGAAATTAGTAGTTTATTGGCCATTTTGGGCTAATTTCTACCTCTTTCATTTCTCTGCTATAAAACTCACATTTTTGAGGTTTTTGTACTAGTATACAGCTCAGTAAGCTCCTGCCTGGTGCCCTGCAGAGTTCTACAGCAGCAGAGAGACAAAAGAGAGACTTTTGAGTGATTAAGTATCATTTTTCTGCATTTTCTTGCTGCCTTTAGCTAATTCTGCCTAAAACACTGATTTTTTGAGAGTTTCTGTGATTTAAAAAGCTTGTTTCAGCTACATATTGTACTTATTTTACTGCCTGCACTTTAACAAAGTTGTTTTGTGTTTAAATTATCTGTTTAACTGTTGTAGGCTGCACACTCAAGTATGATAGCCATTTCTATGCATTTAATGTGTTTTTTGATTGTATCTGCTTTATTTTCTGAAAAAAAAACTTGTTTGCCAGCCTTTCTAAGCTAGTCCAGTTTTCAGGTTAGTGCTGAATTCAGGGCTGTGTTACAAGTTTCTGTGTTTGCCCATACCTTACTTGGATAGAAGGAAGTTTCTCTGTTCACTGTGAGAGAGGGAGCTTTGAGCAGCCTATCTTTCCCTGAAGGAGTGGTTTCAGACCAGAAATTAGTAGTTTATTGGCCATTTTGGGATAATTTCTATTTCTTTCATTTCCCTGCTATAAAACCTGCATTTGTGTGGTTTTTGTGCTAGTATAAAGCTCAGCAAGCTCCTGCCTGGTGTCCTACAAAGTTCTACAGCAGCAAAGAGACAAAAGAGAGACTTTGGAGTAATTAAGTATAATTTTCTGCATTTTCTTGCTGCCTTTAACTAATTCCACCTAAAATGTCGATTTTCTAGAGTTTCTGTGATTTAAAAAAACTTGTTTCAGCTACATATTGTACTTAGTTTACTGCCTGCACTTTAACAAAGTTGTTTTTGTGTTTAAATTACCTGATTAACTGTTGTAGGATGCACACTCAAGTGTGATAGCCATTTCTGTGCATTTAAAGTGTTTTTTGATTATATTTGCTTTATTTTCTGAAAAAAAAACAAAAAAACAAACAAAAAAAAAAAACTTGTTTACCCGCATTTCTAAGCTAGTATAGTCCAGTTTTCCAGTTAGTGCTGAATTTAGGGCTGTATTACACGTTTTTGTGTTTGCCCATACCTTACTTTGATAGAAGGAAGTTTCTCTGTTCACTGTGAGAGAAGGAGCTTTGAGCAGCCTATCTGTCCCTGGAGGAGTGGTTTCAGCCCAGAAATTAGTAGTTTGTTGGCAATTTTGGGCTAATTTCTATCTCTTTTATTTCCCTGTTATACAACCAGCATTTGCAAGATTTTTGCGCTAGTATACAGCTCAGCAAGCTCCTGCCTGGTGCCCTGCAGAGTTCTACAGCAGCAGAGAGACAAAAGCAAAACTTTGGAGTGATTAAGTATAATTTTTCTGCATTTTTTGCTGCCTATAGCTAATTCCACCTAAAACGCCAATTTATGAGTTTCTGTGATTTAAAAAGCTTGTTTCAGCTACATATTGTACTTATTTTACTGCCTGCACTTTAACAAAGTCATTTTTGTGTTTAAATTACCTGTTTAACTGTTGAAGGCTACACACTCAAGTGTGATAGCCATTTCTGTGCATTTAAAGTTTTTTTAATTGTATCTGCTTTATTTTCTGAAAAATAAAATTGTTTTTTTTTGCCTTTCTAAGCTAGTATAGTCCAGTTTTCAGGTTACTGCTGAATTCAGGGCTGTGTTACAAGTTTCTGTGTTTGCCCATACCTTACTTGGATAGAAGGAAGTTTCTCTGTTCACTGTGAGAGAGGGAGCTTTGAGCAGCCTATCTGTCCCTGGAGCAGGGGTTTCAGCCCAGAATTTAGTAGTTTATTGACCATTTTGGGCTAAGTTCTATCTCTTTCATTTCCCTGTTATAAAACCAGCATCTGCACAGTTTTTGCGCTCGTATACAGCTCAGAAAGCTCCTGCCTGGTGCCCTGCAGAGATCTACAGCAGCAGAGAGGCAAAAGAGAGACTTTGGAGTGATTAAGTATTATTTTTCTGCATTTTCTTGCTGCCTTTAGCTAATTCCACCTAGAACACAGATTTCCCAGAGTTTCTGTGGTTTAAAAAGCTTGTTTCAGTTACATATTGTACTTATTTTACTGCCTGCACTTTAACTAAGTCATTTTTGTCTTTAAATTACCTGTTTAACTGTTGTAGGCTACACAGTCAAGTGTGATAGCCATTTTTGTGTATTTAAAGTGTTTTTTGATTGTATCTGCTTTATTTTCTGAAAAAAAAAATATTTGTTTGTCCACCTTTCTAAGCTAGTATAGTCCAATTCTCAAGTTAGTGCTGAATTCAGGGCTGTGTTACAAGTTTCTGTGTTTGCCTATACCTTACTTGGATAGAAGGAAGTTTCTCTGTTCACTGTGAGAGAGGGAGCTTTGAGCAGCATATCTGTCCCTGGAGGAGTGGTTTCAGCCAGAAATTAGTAGTTTATTGGCCATTTTGGGCTAATTTCTATCTCTTTCATTTCCCTGCTATAAAACACACTTTTGTGAGGTTTTTGCACTAGTATACAACTCAGAAAGCTCCTGCCTGGTGCCCTGCAGAGTTCTACAGCAGCAGAAAAACAAAAGAGAGACTTGGAGTGAATAAGTATCATTTTTCTGCATTTTCTTGCTGCCTTTAGCTAATTCCGCCTAAACATAGATTTTCTAGACTTTCTGTTATTTAAAAAGCTTGTTTCGGCTGCATGTTGTACTTATTTTACTGTCTGTACTTTAACAAAGTCATATTTGTGTTTAAATTACCTGTTTCACTGTTGTAGGCTACACTCTCCAGTGTGGTAGCCATTTCTGTGCATTTAAAGTGTTTTTTTGATTGTATCAGCTTTTTTTTCTGAAATAAAATCAAAAAATATACTTGTGTTCCCACCTTTCTACGGTAGTATAGTCCAGTTTTCAGGTTAGTGCTGAATTCAGGGCTGTGTTACAAGTTTTTATGTTTGGCCATACCTTACTTGGATAGAAGGAAGTTTCTCTGTTCACTGTGAGAGAGGACGCTTTGAGCAGCCTATTTGTCCCTTAAGGATTGGTTTCAGCTCAGAAATAAATAGTTTATTGGCCATTTTGGGCTAATTTCTATCTCTTTCATTTCCCTGCTATAAAACCCGCATTTGCATGGTTTTGTGCATCAGCTGGGCAGCACCGGTTAGCTAGGGTATAACTATTCCTGGCTCCACAAAGTCTACTCTTCAGTTTTTCCCTTGGAACTAGACAAACTTTCAACTTAAGCAGTCAAACCATTCACTTCTCATCCCAGCACATGCTCAAAACTCATAGCAGGCACTAATAAACCTTAGCACTAGACCCCCCTATGCTGTAGAGAAGGACAAGGCTCTCTATTCAACCTTACCAGCCAATCAGTAAAACAGTTTGCAGTACCTACCCAGGCATGTCCAAAGCGCAGTTTCAGGTGTACTCTCCAGTTCAACTGGTGAATCTGGGCATTTTGAGACAATGGTACAATTGCCTCATGTACACAGACAACCCTTTCCTCCTTCCACCAAACACTAATACATGTGAGAGATGCAATTATACAGGCAAACTGGAGGCTAAGCTCTCTCACCCCAAGACTGGACCAGGCAGTCAAGAGGAGAAGGGAATTACTTGCATCTCCCCACCAGTCTCACATAGACCTATGAAACCAGCACCGGCAAAAAACACACATAAATACATGAAAACATACTTGGAGGCTCTAAATAAAAATCTACAAAAGCAACAGAGACCTCCAAAGCAGACATCCAAGCAACTTCCACCCCCCAACACAAACCATAAAACACATACTTCACAAAACCAGTGTGCCACGCAATCACAGCCCTTAAGGCAAAATAACATACCCAACACACTAGTAGTAGGTGACTCTATAGTCAGGCACACTGACATCCCACTCACTAGGCTGAACAAGGAGAAGGTTACTGTTAGCTGCCTGTCGGGTGCCAAGAACCGCCACATAACACAAGCACTCAGGTCACTCAAGAACAAGTACAAATATGACTCTGTCATTGTCCGTGTTGGTGTGAATGACCTGGGCCGTACCTCCCTGAACTACATGAAAAGAGACATGGTGGAGCTCTGTGATCACATAGCCCAGGCCGGTATGACCCTGACCCTGATTAGCATCCTGCCCTCACCAAGAACGATAAAACGGTATAGAGAAAAAATTATCAATTTCAACAATTGGCTAAGCTTCTGGTGTCATTCAAAGGGGATCCAGTGTCTGTCAGCCTGGGATGACATGCTTGACAAGCTACACTGCTTCGCTAGAGACGGCTTGCACCTGTCACCTTAAGGCTTTCAAATACTGGCCAAGGCTCTTGCCACCCACATAGTGCCTTTTTTAGGCAAGGCTCAAAAGACAACCCCACCACTGTAATTAGCACAAATAACAAAAAACTGAGGGTAATGCTACTCAGTGCCAGAAGTCTAAACCTCAAAATGCATGCACTCGAGGCACTCCTCGGTATGGAGAAAATTGATATATGTGCAGTAACAGAAACCTGGTTTAAGGCTCCAGAGAGTACCCCAGAACTACCAGACTACAACTCATACCATACATTTCAGCCACAAAACCCGGGCCAAAATACAAAAGGCCGTGGAGTATCCATATTCATCAAGGATACCCACACCTCCAGGTTAGTGGCACAGCACAATGCTTCAAACATCATCCACGTGCAACTAACAGCAGGCAAAACTGCTATTCAAATTATAGTTTGCTACAGATCACCCACCATGTCCCAGGACCCCCACTCCACATTCCTGGAGACACTGGGAAACATAAAAGTTCTACTAAACACCCTGATATTGGGTGATTTCAATTACCCAAACATTAACTGGGAGAACTACTCAAGTACAAACTCCCTTGCCCAACATTTCCTAGAATTTATAAACTCAAATTCACTGGATCAACTGGTCAACACCCCCACCAGAGGTGACAATATATTGGACCTGGTCATCACCAACATGGGCCACCAGTGTTCCACACCAGAGGTCAACCCCTTGCTGGTTAGTTCTGACCATAAACTAATCACTCTGGATATTCACATTCCACCACCACCTCCGGTCAAAGAAACCACCGTGAAAAACTTTTCAAAAGCAAACTTCACATTACTTAAGCCAAGGTGGGAAGTTTCAAAGCCCCCATGCTAAAGGATAATGCTGTCCAAGCTGCAAAATCATTTACTAATGCACTCTACGGGCACCTACAAGAATGCATGGATCATGCTATCCCAAACAAAACCAAGACTCACTCCTCCAAGAAAAGGAAACCAGTCTGGTGGACCCCTGCCATAAACAAGCTATACAATAGAAGGAGGAAACTAGTACAGAAAAGAGTAAAATCCCAAGAAGGGAAGACATCCCTGATCAGTATCAGCAAGAAACTACGTTCCCTCATAAAATCATCTAAGGCTACCTTCAAAAGAAAAATTACCATAGACTCTAAAGGTAACCACAAGGCATTCTTTAGCTATGTCAAGAATCTAAGTGGCAATTCTCAGATCTGCTCGGAGTTAGTGCAGAATGGCACAAAATACACTGAACCAACTGATATAGGCAACATCCTGACAGGCAGGTTCAGTGCAAACTTCACCCCCCTCTCACCTCTAAAAGGGCCCATAACTATACCAGAAGAATGTAGTGGCCTGAAATCACAGACACTCAGGTTAAAACAGCCCTCTCCAAAGCCAAAAACACAGCATCAGTGGGACCGGACGTTGTCCCAGGCTGCATCCTACATGAGCTCAAAGATGAACTGACCCCTCACATAAACACACTGTTTAAACTCAGCCTCTCCACAGGCTATGTGCAAAGCAATGGTTATTCTGCTCCACAAAGGTGGAGACACAACGGACCATGGGAACTATTGCCCTATAAGCCTGACTAGTTTGGTCTGCAAAGCGATGGAGCGCATTATCATGGATCTCATTAACAGAGACATTGAGAATCTCCAAACACTAGAACCTACACAGTTCAGCTTTGTTAAGGGCAGATCATGCCTCCTAAACCTGGAGGACTTCTTTGAGACAATTACCAAGGCTATAGACAAGGGAAAGGTGGTCCACACAGCCTACCTAGACCTCGCAAAGGCCTTGAACACCATTCCACACTCAGGTATTATAGACAAGCTCACCAGCCTAAACAAAAACCCCTACATCATGAGATGGGTTGCCAACTGGCTCATGGACAGAACCCACATGGTAAGAGTTGCAGGAGCTAGGTCTGACTCTAAACTGGTTACAAGTGGCATTCCCCAGGACTCAGTCCTAGGACCCCTCCTGTTCGGCATATACTTCTCAGAGGTACAGGCAAGCACAGGAGGACTATGGCTGACCAAGTTCGCAGACAACTGCAAACTAGTGGCTATAATTGACTCTCCAGATGACACAGACATCCTTCAAAAGGGTCTCACTGAGACAGATACCTGGTGTCAAACCCATGGCATCAAGCTAAATGCCAAAAAGTGCATAGTCATCCCCTTTGGAAAAAACAAAGCACCCACAAACTACCACATAGGTGGTAGCCCCCTAAATACAGAAGATGAAATAAGGGTTCTGGGGATCCAAGTAGATAATAACCTCTCCTTTGATAATCACATTGCCAAAGTGGTTAGAAAATCCTTCTATGTGGCCCACCTAATCACAAAAGGGTTTGCATCCAGATCAAAAGAGGTCATTGGGCCCCTCTATGCATCACTCATCAGACCCATCATAGAGTACAATGCCACATTTGGGATATACCTTACAAGACAACTGCAACAACTGGAAAGACCACAGACGTGCCTCGCCAAGAGGATCAATGGCCTCAAGCAGATGCCCTATGCAGCTCGACTGAAGAAACTCCAGCTGTACTTGGTTGCATACCGCCTACTCAGAGGTGATCTCTGCCTGACATACAAGGCCATGTCCAACCCAAAATTGATGGACATGCTCCACCTAAAGAAAACCATATCCCCTCAAGCCACACACACCAGAGATCTAAACCTCACCACAACAATAAATTGGACCTGCTGGATTGACAGATTCCTGTCCCAGAGACTTCCCATGCTCTGGAACAAGATTCCAGTCTACATTAGGCAGAGCTCCTCTCTAACCCTCTTCAAGAGAATCCTTGATGAGTGGATGGGAAACCGAAAGTTTACACCCAGGGATCACTTCAATGGCTCTGCTGGACAGAGGTACAGGGAACTAATCTAAGGGGGCCGCGAAAGCCAACACATTCCAGCTAGGCTTATAAATGCCTTCAGGCAGATAGCCTAGTACCTACCTATGAACCTATGAACCTACAGTGAGTCACCAGCAGAGTTTGTACACCTTATGGTTATGAAAAGTGATACATTGTTAGATCTGAGAGGAACAAAGCTTCTTTTTTAAATTAGTGGTAATACAGTCTGCTGTCAGAGTGCAGATGTAAACTGGGGAAAAGTTCCAATGGCACAGTAATAGATGCTGAAGTGGGATGATGGTTTCTTTTTGTAAAATGTGGGTAAGATTTTCAACTTTAGTTGACTGTTTTGATGATGTTTAGGGGTAGTTACATGTTTACAAACTCCAAACACAAGAACGCTTATTACAAGCCACAAAACGAAATGTAGATCCAAAGCAGTGACCACCAAGGCAAACAGTAAAGTTATATCAGCTCACAATAAGGTAAATCCAGTTGAGAAAACAGCTTTATTTAAACGCCACAACACTGATCCACGTTTTTCATCAAAGTATGACTTCATCAGAATACAATCAAATACAGCAGTGAACTGTCTTATATAGCAAATACCCTAAGTGGATAAATATTCAATTAACCCAATTAACTAATTAAATCAAACCACCCACATTAAAAAACACCAAACTATCTAAAAACTTTATAAACACAAAGTCCGGTATGATTTATAAATTAACACATTTATAAAAACTGTTTTTTCAGAGAATATATTTTAACATATCTAATCTAAAAATGTATAACATTCTTAAAAATATATGTGTAGTAATAAAAATACTTCCTCATGTTTATACATACAAATAAATGGTTCTTAAATTTTGAATTTTAAACAAATATTTTATACACGTATAAATAATATATACGTAAAGCTTTTATATATAAAAACATGTTTCCCTTTCAGGCAACGTTTTTTTAAAAAATCATGACGGGTATTTTTGTATCCCTCTCTCTCAAGTGAAACTTGCAACCTGTTTCAGTACAAGTAGCATAAATTAACTACCTAAATCTTTTGTGCTTTTAGTTTCAAATAGGGTACAATAGATATGTAATCATTCAATCCTGGGAAGCGATTGGATTCTAAAAGGATCTGCCAATATGTCTCTTGATGGCATAATCTTACTTCCCAGGGTCCACCCCTAGCACTTTTAGCCACTGAATCTAGGACAAAAAACAGAAATGTTCCACCCTCACATGTGGTGGTGTGCTTATAAAGGGCATTGTTACTATTGCACTTCTGTATATCATAGTAGTGGGTGGTTTGATTTAATTAGTTAATTGGGTTAATTGAATATTTATCCACTTAAGGTATTTGCTATATAAGACAGTTCACTGCTGTATTTGATTGTATTCTGATGAAGTCATACTTTGATGAAAAACGTGGATCAGTGTTGTATGCTTAAATAAAGCTGTTTTCTCAACTGGATTTACCTTATTGTGAGCTGATATAACTTTACTATTTGCCTTGGTGGTCACTGCTTTGGATCTACATTTCGTTTTGTAGTTACATGTTTATAGTTAATGATGAGTATGGAGTTGTTTCCTTTATTTGTTTGAGATGTCTGCTGGCCTTGTTATGCTGCCAAACTGCTTTACTTGACATAGCACTTTTGCCAGTTTTTAAAGTTACCATTAATTTTTGCAATTTAGAAGGTCTTTTGAGTCTTGGGAAATATTTAAACCAGAACTTAATCCTAAGTTCCAAACATGATTTAACCCCTAAAAGGAGTATGGTACCTGACTCCTGTACCCAAGGAAAGTAGTGTGCAGTACAAGAAAGAGCCTTAGAAATTGGCCCTGAACACATTCAGAAGAATCTGATGCTAAATTAAGTGGTTTACTATCAATTTTCCGATCGCAACCTTTGCGATTTACAAAATGTAAACAATGACAATATCAGTTTTCGGCTGTGTTACAGTCGACTAATTGATAGTAAACCAAATTAAGTCCTAGTTAGGGTGTGCTCCATTTAGACGAAGAATGAATTAATGACTAAAAAGTAACTAATGTGATTAGTGTTTGGACTTATTTTGTTATTTAGCAAGGCTGGAAGAAAACAAATGTCATGCAATGTCTTCACTTCAAGGATCTATGAATTTAATCTATAGCCTGGTAAAATTCCTGGCCACAGTGGACTTTTTCCCCATAAAGTTGTTTGGCTTAGTACACTCAGTTATTCTTTGTCCAGTGATAAAACTGGTAAGTAGAATTTTGAACATCACTTCAGCTTTAAAACTCCTAAAGTTGTTACATTAACAGTAAGTATTTGTGCTGGTTGTTGAGTGGAGTTGAGTTCCTGGGGGTACTGCGTGAGGGAGCATACTTTCCAAATTTCCAAATCAATTCTCAGAAACATCTGTATTTTGGTGCAGGATTGGTATATTGGGTATGGTGTGGTAGACTTTACCTGTTGGTTTGTGTTAGGGAGAGGTACCCACTTTGAGTTATGTAAGTGATTGTAAATAAACATAGTTATATCTATGTATCTATATCTACATCAATTGATACATATACATATGCATCTACACATTTTATATATATATATAAATATAAATCCAAATCCACACCTCCTACCTTCACTATCACCTCCAAAAACGGGACCACAATCTCCCCCTCCCCTCACACTAAGCTGCTCAGGGTTGAAATAGATAACAATCTAAACTTTAATGTCCATATCACACAAACCATCACAAAGGTACATAAGAAACTAGGAACCCTATACACACACAAACAGTTCCTATCGGACCAAGCTAGAATCTCCTTAGCCCAAACCCACCTCTTGTCTACCCTAATGTATGCATCACCAATCCTAATTCATATCAGGAAAACAGACCTAAACAAACTAGAGTCATGTTACAATACAAGTGCAAAATTCGCTAACAACTCCACTTTTAGAAGTCATCACTGTCTTGCCCTGAAGCAACTACAGTGGTTAGAACTCCCTCAACTAATTAGCTATCACCAATTAGTCCTCACCTTCAACGTAATAAGAAACCCTCTGAAAACCCCAGCCCTAAACCAACTTCTAAACCAATAATCTGCAAATCGCCCTCTACGCTCATCCAACAAAACCCTGCTCTGCATAACCAAAGCCAATAACACTGCAGGGGAAAGTCTGTTCTCCCACACCATTGCTAGGGAATGGAATAACTTCCCCCAAAGTATCTCCTCTGCACCATACATCTCACTTTTCAAGAAATCACTAAAGTCACACCTCTTGCAATCATGGCTCTGTCCCTGTAACACATAAAACCTTTTTTGCTCTCCTCCTAATTTGCCACACCTCATCTCCTCTGCTTACCTCAGCTATTCTGTACTTCCTATCAGGAACTACTATCCTACAAACTATTTCTCATGCTATGACATATCTCCCAAATAGCATTATTTTCCAGATTCCATTCCTTCATTTTTATGCTTTGTACTACCAATAGGGAATTCAAAGTTTTGCTATCTATATACCAAGCTTGCTCAAATCAAACTAAGGTACAGAAAATCTCCTAAACTGAATATATGCCACTGTATAGAAATTTTCTGTCATTTGTGGATTGTGTTGTCATATAAAGACATGGAGCTCTGATTGTATATATGCCTCTGTACAGAATGTCATTTGTCATTTGTTGCGTTTGTACTATTATGTTATGGAGCTTTTCCCCCCAGGCCTCCACTGTAAATAGACCTTGTTACAGTCGGACTTTCCAGGTAAACAAATGTAAAATAAAAATAAAAATAAATACATATATGTATATATATATATATATATATATATATATATATATATATATATAAATATATATATATATATATATATATATATATATTTTTTTTTTATGCATTCATAAAGTACCACTGTAGTTCTGTGGGCTGGTGCATTGATATCAGAATATAGGTTTATATGCATGTACTGAGTCGATGGTACCACATTGTCTTGGCATGTTTCATGACCTCTGCTGTTATGGGGAGTGTGAACCACAGATCATCACAGCTTTGATGCTGAGTCCAAATGTTTTCGTTAATTGTCCATATAATGCATATGTTATTTCATCTTCAAAGTAACATTCCTATTTTATTGTGCTAAAGTTTGCTTCTTCTTTTGTATTTTAAAGATTAGAAAGCTCAGGCTGACAATAGCGCTATCATAGTTATGATCAGAGTGTGTCAGGTGCAATGATGAAGTACGTAATTCTGCAGTAAGTTTTTATGGTTAGGGTTACTACTTCATATGTATGTATAATAATTTTGTTCCAGCTGTGTCTTTACAGAGGATCATTGTTGTAATTTCAAAGACTAAAACTGTAAGTCCAGTAATTGTGAAAAAATGGCTATACTACATTTCACCTTCCCAGACATACACCAGCCTATGAGACACTATATTTTTTAGGGGTATAGAAGAAAAGCCTGGTATGAGTATGAAAAGATAACACCCCTGTAAAACAAAGTGACTTGCAATTTTTTTTTTTTTTAAATTAGGGAACTTAGATCATAAAGCCATGGTGGTGCAGTGGTAGCATTGTCGCCTCACAGCAAGAGGTTCTCCTGTTCGATTCTTGGCTGGAGCACCTTCTGTGTGGAGTCTGCATGTCCTCCCCATGGTTGGGTGGCATACAAAAGGCATGCGTGAATGGACATGCCTTTGTTGAAAGTTGGGCATTGGGCTGGCACCTTGGCACTGTAAAAATCTACTGCCAATCATTAGTGGACCGGAGTTCTGCTGTGTCGACCCCTAACTGGGAAAAGCCAAAAGAAGAAGAAGGGAACTTAGATCATAAGCCTTCAAAACTGTGATGCGGTCACTTCTTATGAACCTGTGGACTCATCTCGAACTCAGGCTTATATCAGGCAGATGAAATGATGAATGTCCTAGCATTTTAGCCTATGATTGGTGAGGACAGATAAGAAGTAGTGCTTCTCTGTGACATCATAGGAAACACAAGCAGTTCCAGGAGAGTATTATCACAGCTCCACTCTTACTTGTAATCAGTCAGGTCAAGCACTATCATCCTTGTGCTGCATTAACCTGGACATACATGGTACAGCTGCAGAACCTGCTAAGCCCATATAGTGTCTATGGTGTGTGTGGGAGACATTGCTCCATGTGGAGTCAAGCTGTATGATCTTCACAGTAATGAAACTGCTTAGACTAAGACAGGGAACTCTGAACCATCTGCTGCTGTACCTGGTAAGACACAAAACATGAGGTTCATTGGTGTGGCTCAAAAAATTGCTTCCTTACACAGTATGTAATATCCTGGAGAACCCAACATCCACATCTGGAACTGCTCTTGTTGGTGTGTGTGGCACTACCAACAGCATTATTGTTCAATTTCTTTTGCTGGTTTATTAATAAATATGTCTCTCCATATTGTGCACACAATACTGGCACTTAGTTATGGGTTTTGCCTACGTGCTCTCTTGTGTTTTCTTTTAGGGTATCTGTAGGTGGCTGTACACTTTGGATGTGCATGCTCTATTTTGCAGTTGCAGCTGTTGTTTGACCACATTTCTCTCTGTAAGCCTCTATTACTGTGCCTACAGTTTTAAGACCTCTGCACCTGCATGCACAGCATATTATATGAGCACATATAGAACTTGTGCACTTTGCAGGAATGTATATGTACAGACCTGAATTGTGTTGTCCATTCCTTGGGTGGAGCCATTATGAACATCAGGATATCACTTAGTACGGGTGCAGTTTTCGAATGCATTTCTCAGGGAAGAGAGAGATGATGAATAACCCTATACTATCCCTGCATTTTCTTTGGAATTAAGCCTAAGGGAGACACCTGAAAGGAACAAAATAGGGATAAGAAAAGGGACTTGTTATCCTCATGGCTTGAATTTCTCTATTAAGCAGCTATCCAAGGTTGTCTTCCTTGCTCAAACTGAGTGGGGGTTACTATAAGGTTGAAAAATGGGGATGTTTTTGCTTTTATGGAAAAGCCTACCAAATCTAAGTATTAGGGTATTCTACTAGAAGCTTGTCCAACACCTTAACTTTTATGGAAAACCTAAGAAGTTACTTCCATCAAAATGCATGAAAGGAATGACTGCTTCAAGCACCCCAGAAGAAAACACCTCTCTTGAGTACCATTTCTAATGTAAAAGAGGGCTTAATCATTTCAGCTATGGGTGGAAGTTTACTTAACCACTGGATAGCTTTTCCTGCAGTGTGATCACACTGCAAAAAAGTGACCACGGCATGGCTTTTCCTGCAGTATGATTACAGTATATCAGCCAAGTAAATTCTCAACTTTTGTAGGCCCAACAAGACTTAATTCTACCCTTAACATCCTCGGTACCTGAGGAAATAGAAACCCTGGGTTTATTTATCCTTACATGTAACCATGCATTCACATGACTCTCCACACACCTCAACATCTTGTCTAAAGCTTTTCATTTCCTAAACTTCTGGTCATACCAAAACTAGGAAGGACCTTCCCCTAAAATACTAAGCTTCACTGATAGGAAGAAAATAGATAAGCATTGACTTCCAAGATTGTTGCACACTGATCAACAACTCCCACTCTGAAAACAGAGAGACAACAGCAACTGATATTGTAAATTGAGTAAAATTCAGTTACTGGCTAGTAAGTACACCTCTTGGATGGCTGTAAAGAAAAAATAAACTAAGAAAGCCTGAAAGAAATTAAACTAAAAAAGGTGAAGAGAAACACAGTCTCAGAAGAATCCTGCAGCTGTTCAGAAGAAAGCACTGAAAGATCCAGCTGTGGTGCAAGACAAGGCTTCCAGTAATCTCAAGGAAAACATAAGACAAACATGCTCACAGCTGATTAACATAAACAAAACAATGAAGGAGTTTATCAACTCAAATAACAAAAGGCTGGAAAAAGATCTATGGGGTGTAGTGGGTTAATGCACCAGGCTGCAGTTGACAGAGGTCTGGATTTGAGACATGGCAGAGGTGGTTATTTATGGGTTAGGAGGTTGGTATAATGGCTAAGGTGTTTACTTCACAGGCACAAAGTGCTGGGTTTGATTCTTACATGGGGCAATTGGCTAGGCTTAGATGGTCGATGGTCTCCAAAGGCAGTTAGCCTAGTACTACTTTATGAGCTTTACTGGAAAGGCTCACCCAGACTCTACCACAGCTTGCTGTGAGAGAAAGATTAGTTTGCTTTTTATTTCTTGTATTTTGCATTACTTTATTGCCTTTTTCTATTTTGTATACTGTAACTTGTTTTCTTTGCACCATGTTTTACTTGTATTCTGCTTTTAACTACATATTAAAACTTCAAAAGAGACCACAGCTCTGTCTCTTTTGAGTCAGACAGAATTTAAAACAGGTCAGTTAAGGAGTCACGCATAAGTTAGAACAGGTCAGTTAAGGTTAATCATCTGTGAACTGAGGAGGTGGAGCTAGGAACTAAACCTTCTATGTAAGGGGTAAAAATAAAACATTTCAGAGCTTTACTGGAAAGGCTCACTCAGGCTCTGCCACAGCTTGCTGTGAGGGAAAGGTTAGTTTGCTTTTTATTTTTTTGTATTTTGTATTATTTTATTCCCCTTTTTCTATTTTGTATATTCTGATTTGTTTTCTTTACAATGTGTTTTAGTTATATTCTTCTTTTAACTGCATATTAAAACTTGAAAAGAGACCACAGCTCTGTCTCTTGTGAGTCATACAGAAATTAGAACAGGTCAATTAAGGAGTCACACATAAGTTAGAAGAGGTCAGTTAAGGTTAATCATCTGTGAACTGAGGGTGTGGAGCCAGGAACTAAACCTTCTATTTAAGGGGTAAAATAAAATATTTCAGAGTTTTACTGTAAATGTTCACCCAGACTCTCCCACAGCTTGCTGTGAGGGAAATGGTAGTTTGCTTTTTATTTCTTGTATTTTGTATTACTTTATTGCCTTTTTCTATTTTGAATACTGTGATTTGTTTTCTTTACACTGTGTTTTACTTGTATTCTGCTTTTAACTGCATTAAAACTTGAAGAGAGACCACAGTGCTTACTCTTGTGAGTTAAACAGAATATTTTCCCATCCTCCCACCCTGTGACTGATGTGTTCATGAACACCACTGTCTTTCTAGTTGCCTACCTCTTATGTTAATTTGACCACATATCTCATTCCCTGTCTCATTTCACTGGCTGGTGTGAGTAAGCACAAGATTATCATTTTGTGAAATCACCCCCCCTTCATCTATTTAAATTTATTGGCCATCCTACTGTATTCCATAGTACCAGAATGCAAAAGTGCCCATCCCATTTCAATCGATCTTGCTCTTTTAAAAATAGTGGAGCTTCACTAAAACTTAACTTTTTAGACAGCTAAAACTTAAGTTACTCACTTTCATATATAACTGTTTAGTGCACACTGCAATGTTTTTTAATTAATACTCTCACTCCATTTTTTCCTTCTTACCTTTCAGCATCTATTGCAAGACCACCAGTTATTGGAGAGCCCACATTCGCTTCTCACTAGTCATCTTGGGATTAGTGCTTCTGTTTTGTCTGGGTGAGAGAAGGAGTGCAGGGACATGATTTTCTGGAGACTGCTGATCATCAGAATGCCTAATAACTGCTTTATAGGTGACAATGTGGAATCTGTAATTATATTCTGATCCTGGTGAGAGAACAAGCAGAGTGCATTAATTCTTGACTATTTCTGGTTGGAGATTGAGTGTCTGTGTTTAACACGCCTGTTTGGTCTGGCTGTTATTTGAGGCATCTAGCAGAGAAAGGCTACAAGCCTACAGAACCTTGCATCATCTGGAACAAGACTGTGGGTCACTAAACAGGCTGTGGCCTGCTTCTCTTCTTGGGATTGGTGCTAACATTTTGCTTCTGTTGAGAGAAGAAGCAAAGGAGCATTGTATCCCAACAGAGTGAAGCTGTGGTGAGACCAGCATTGGTAGTAGCCAGGCGGTAGCCATTCATGCAACTCCCCTCTTTTCATCATTCTTGACAAGTTAATTCTTTGTTTTCAGTAAGTACTGCTTGATTTGTTTCTAACTTCAGAATAGCTGCCTAAATAATTCATCCTTAAAGTTTCTAGGTCTATGTATTAGTTTCCCCTCAAGTGTTTGGCAGTGCTCTGTACATTCTCAGACACCTTGAGTGACAGTTTTCCAATAAAAGCAAAACTGAAATGCCTCCAATACCTAGTTCCATACAGGACAACTAGTTTACAGTGAAAAGCACAGTCCAGATAGCTGCAAACCAGATACTCCTGATAGTGATTAATACTCTCACTCCATCTGTGTAATCAATAAAAAAGGGTCTGTTGCCATGGATATGAACATTCCTACTGTCTCTGTTACTGGCTTGGAAGATATGGGCATCCTGTGGCAATGTAGAAATTTCCTCATGTTTACTGACAACCAGTTAATTCTCAAACTGATATGGTATGTGAGAGATGTATTTACACAATGTCACTGGAGGCAAAGCTGTCACATAAAAGTACTCCTAATGCTAATAAGGTTTTCAGTATACACATGCTGGGCCCATCATGCAAAATTCTAAGCAGACATATAGACCTGCATATGCTGAGACAATTATATGTAACTTTCCTAAACCACAAAGACCTTCTAGATGAAGTACACATAACAAATACCCTCAGAAGCCCCAAATGCACTCTTTGAAAACAACAACCACATCAACACATAGAGCTAAATCTCATGGAGCCTCTACCTCTAAGTCCATAAGGCAAGTCACCACACAATCCAACATTCTAGTCATTGGAGATTCCATGATGAGACACACTGATATCCCTTTCACCAGGCTGAGTAAGGAGAACATTACGGTTAGTTGCTTATCAGGGCTAGGATCCATCACATTATGCATGCACTCAGGTCATTGGACCGCAGTTACCAATATGTAATTTACTCCATGTGGGAGTAAATGACCTGAGACTTACCTCCCTAAACTATATGAAGACAGACATCATGGAGCTCTTGGAATATATGTCTCAGGCTGGTATGAGCCTGTCATTGAGCAGCATTTTACCTTCTCCAAGGATGACGCCACAATACAAACAAAAGATGATTGACTTTAATAATTGGCTTAGTTTCTGGTGTCATTCTAAGGGGGTGCAATATTTGTCAGCATGGAAGGAGATGGTCAACAGACCACATTGCTTTGCCAGGGATGGTCTGCACCTCTCCCCTCTAGGCATTCAAATATAAGCTAAAACATTGTCTTCTCCCATAGTGCCTTTTTAGGCAATGCCAAACTGAAAGTACGTCTGACAGAGGAAATGAAAACCAAAAAAATCTAAAGGTATTACTGCTCAATGCTAGGAGTCTAAACAAAAAACTCCACTCTCTAGAAGCTCTCTTTTCCCTAGAGAATGTGACATCTGTGTGGTCACTGAGACATGGTTTAAACCATGGAGAGCACACTGGCAGTGCGAGGTTATTATGTCTTCCACACATTTAAGCCAGCTACTTCACAAGCAGGGACTAAAGATGGAGGTGTCTCTATTTACATCAAAAATAAATATGCTTCAAGGCTGGTCAAACAGGGCAATGCACTTGAGCTGATCCATGTTCAAATCACCACAGGTAAAATCCAATACCACATCTTTGCAAGCTATAGGTCCCCTCTATGACCCAAGAAACCCACACCAGGTATTTAAACTTATTAGAAACACTAACCATCCAACCCAGTACCATATTCATGGGTGACTTTAATTACCCCACTATTAACTGGGAATCCTATATGACACCAAATGTACATGCACAGAGATTCCTGGATTTTATAAACACAAACTCCCTGGACCAGATAGTCAATACATCAACCAGGGGTGCAACCATACTGGATCTGGTTCTCACTAATATGGGAGTCTGATAAATACCCCCTAGTGTGATGCCTTCCCTCATATGGTTAGACCACAAAATGGTCTCCTTTGAAGTAAAAATAAAACCTGGACCCCGAGATAAACCTGGAATACTCAGGAACTATTCTAAGGCTAAACTCCTGCTATTAAGTGAGAACCTGGCAAAATTATAAGCTCTCATAAACCCTGAGAACACTTCTGGCTATGCAGAACTGTTCACAGAAACCCTGTACAAGCATGTTAATAGCTGCATAGAGGCAGCTGTACCCACCAGGAAGAAGTAGAGAACTAACATAAAAAACACGCCACCCTGCTTGAATCAGAAAATCAATCAGCTGTATAACAGGAGGAAGAAAATCATGGCAAAAATTAGGAGGTGCAGCACCCAGCAGAATAAAATCACTGTCATCAAACTAAACAAATAACTCAGAGGACAAATAAAGTCGACCAAAGCCAAATGTGAGGTAAGTTTGGCCTCCCAGGCCACGGACAACCACAAAGCATTCTTTAGCTATGTCCACAACCTCAAAGGCAATAGACAATTGTGTGCAGAGCTCATTGTAAATGGAGCCACCTATACTGAGCCAGAAAATATAGCAAACCTCCTGGCTCATAAATTCAGCTCCAACTTTACCCCTCTCTCCCCCTCAACATTCCTTCAGGAAATATCATCAAATATAACTCTCCCTACTATCACTAAGGAACAGGTCCTTAATGCTCTCTCTAAGACCAAAAACACTGCATCAATGGGGCCAGAAAATAATCCCAGGATGCCTTCTAAATAGCATGAAACATGACCTATCAGGACCTCTGTAATTACTATTTAACTGTAGCCTCCAAAAAGGCTTCATGCCTCATGAATGGAGAAAGGCAACAATCATCCCTCTGCACAAAGGTGGGCCATCTACAGACCCTGGAAACTACAGACCCATAAGTCTCACTACTCTTATATGTAAAGCCATGGAAACTATTTACCATGGAGATGATCACTAGAGATATAGTAAACCTCCAGACATTGGAACTAACCCAGTTTGGTTTCGTCAAGGGCAGATCATGCCTCCTCAACCTGGTGGACTTCTTTGAGAAGGTCACTAAAGCAATTGATGAGGGCAAAGTCGATCAACTGCCTACCTTGACCTGGCCAAGGCATTTGACACAATACCTCACTCAGGTATTGTTGACAAACTCAAGAGGTTAGGTACAAACCCATATGTCACCCAGTGGATAGCCAACTGGCTCACAGACAAGACCCAGAAAGTTAGAATTAGGGAGTCCACCTCTACAGCGAGGCCAGTCACAACTGGAGTCCCTCAGAGATCAGTCCTTGGACCTCTCCTTTTTGGCATTTACTTCTCAGAAGTCAAGGCCAATGTTAGTGATCTCTGGCTGACTAAATTTGCAGATGATTGCAAATTAGGAGCTATCACTGAATCTCACACTGACACAAGTGTTCTCCAGGAGGGGCTGATACAGACAAACAACTGGTGTCAGAGCCATGGACTAAAACTAAACACCAAAATATGCATAATAGCATACTTTGGGAAGTTGTCCACCCCTGGTAACTATCATGTTGACAACACACCCCTTAGAGTTGACCCAGTGGTCAGGGACTTGGGGACACACATAGATAGTAATCTAGCCTTTGATCATCATGTGTCTAGAGTGGTGAGGAAATCATTCTATGTTGCACAACTTATAAACAAAGGTATGGCATCTAAGTCCAAGGAAGTCATTTTTCCACTGTATTCAGCATTCATTAGACCTGTCATTGAGTACAATACCCCCTTTGGTATGTATCTAACCAGGTATATCCAACAATTGAAATGTCCACAGAGGTTCCTTACTAAAAGAATACAGGACGTAAGTAATATGTCCTATGCAGACCACCTCAAGGCTCTATCCCTGTATTTTGTCTCCTACAGGCTTTTGAGGGGAGGTCTATGCCTGGCATACAGGGCATTGTCAGACCCTGCTCTGATAAACCTCCTGCATATCCACAAAACAAACAGCACCAAAATTACCCATTATAAAGATTTAAACCTTGCCTATGATATAAATAGGACCTGCTGGAGAGATAGGTATGTATCTCAGAGACTACCCCATCTGTGGAAGAGGCTCCCCATCCATGTGAAGCAGAATTCCTCCCTAACCCAATTCAAGTACAACTTGGGCAACTGGATGGTAAACCAGAAATGCATCTCTAGTTTGGCACCTTTGTCTCTAATGGACAGAGGTAAGCTGTGAATGGTTCATCTCCCAGGCCCATGCTTACACTTATCAAGGGTATCAGTACTTGTCAGTGAGTTGGGATGCATGGCTAGGCTTAAAAAGGCCCTTGTGGTCATTAGGCTAGTAAACACCTATGAACCTATAAAATGGAAGAAGCTTTAAACAGATATTCAGATGAGCAAATAAACCTGAAAAAAATCAGAGCTCAAAATGAAGAAAAGGCTGTTTGAGTATGAGACTGCTCAAGAACAGATGTTTCAAAAAATTAGTAGAATTAGAAGATAGATCTCATAAGGAAAATCTAAGATTTTCTGCTGTACAACAAAAACTAAAAGGAACAGACTGTATTAATTTTATAAAGGCACAAATAAGCAACTGTACTGATATTCCACAGCATGAACTGTTAATTGAAAGGGCACACCATGTATATGCTCCAAATCTCACCATGGGAAAGCAGCCAAGACCTTTATTAGTAAGGATACAAACCTACCAGTAGACAGAATTAATGCTGACAAAACTGTGGCAAAAGGGCAATGTATTAAAAATTTGAGACAGTAGACTGTGGAAAATGATTATTCACTATATACCAGGCAGAAGAGAAACAAATTGATTGCAGTAATCAGGGAATGTGGAGAGGCAGGTATAAGATTCAAGTTGCTCTATCCAGCTGTCTTTAGAATATTTTTTCCAAGGGGATCATTATTTTGATGCAGAACAGGCAATGGAAGCTTTTGCATTTCCTGATACAATAATAAGATTAATTAGAAGGCTATATGATGGATTGGAGGTAAAAATCAAAGTGGGAGAGTAACTTTCTGATAAGTTGTGTCTGAACAGAGGAACCAGTCAGGGGTGTTTCCTTTCAGCTTTGTTATTTGCATCATGTTTAAAACCATTTTCATAGAAAATAAAGGACTAAGAAATGCAAGTATATAACTGGCATGGTATTCAAGAAAAGTTGGCTTTATTTGCAGATGATATTATTTTGTACCTGATGGAACTAGTAAAGGTCTTCTCAGTGTTGTGGAATATTTTGAGACAGTTCTGTTTTGTTTCTGGATATAAAATGAATGATAATAAAGCAAAGGCTATAGCTATAAACTATGTACCCACATATGAATTGGTTCAGCAGTTCCCATATTAATGGGGACATGATAAAATGAAATATTTAGGAGTATGGATTAAAAAGGATTCTGTTATGGCAGCTAAGGATATGTGGGAAAGACTAAAGAAAAGATAATACAAAAACTGAGAAACTTGAAGCTCCTGCCTATGGATATGGATAGCAATATGCAAGCAGTAAAAATGTTTTTAGTCTCTTTAGTTTTATACATCAGGTGTATTTTTATCTAACAGATGAGAAGTTGTGGATAATAATTAATAAAGACTTGAAGGACTTTATTTAAAAAGAGAAGAATGTAAGAGTCAAGTTGGATAAGTTGATCCTCTCAATAGAACAAAGAGATTTAGGACCTGATTTGAAGGGATATTTCAGAGCTACACAGTTAAGGATTTACACATAACATAAGCAGAAAGCTACAATTCAACATGGAAAGGGATGAAGATGAAGTAGGGGGTTAATTCAAGAAATAATGAAAGAATGGGATTATGAATACATATCCTTGAGGAGAATGTTATAATCATACAGAATATTATATTCATAAACTAGCAGAAAGTATACTAAGAACTAAGCCAATATAGGAATGGAGAAAGGAGATTCTGCTGATAGAGATGGCTGCAATTAGGGGTGCATAGAATTGACAAGAGGGGGCTGGAGTTTACTAGTGGAAGATGGCAAAGGAGCCACAATATTGGGGACAAATAATTAGAGAAGGAAAGGTAATAGAATGGAAAGAGGTCAAGAAGACATTTAAATTGCAGGCTAGTGATTGCCTTCCCTATCAAGAATTAATATCCAAATATGGACAAAGACAAAGGGATAGGGCTATCCTAAATGAAAGACCTGCTCTGGTTGAATTTTTAATTGAATCTAGACCAGAAGCTGTTGTTAAAAAATGATAATTAGTAGGGCATATAAAATACTACACATAGAAATAAATGTAGAAATCAATCAAAAGAGGTCAGAAAAGATAGAGAACAGAGATTTGATATGCAATTCACAAAGAAACAATGGGAGGACATATACACGTCTCCCAAATATACAATAAAATCTAGTATACTTAGAATTTTTGCCTGGAAGTGTTTGTATAATTTTATACCCCAAGCAGACTTCAAAAACATTTTCCTGAGATAGATGCCAAATGTTGGAGGTGCAATGGGGAAGAAACAGGTAACTGGGAACACATGTGTTGGTTGTTTGATGAGTTGGCAGACTTTAAAAATTCCCTGCAGACTTCTCTGTCAGGAATGCTGGTCAAGCAAATGAGTGTAACTAAGGAAATTATTTTTTGAGCTGGAATACGGTATCTGAATTGCATAGACATAGTAAGGCCTTGTTAAGTTTAATTCTGGCGGCTGCCAAAAAAGCAATTACTAGAAAATGGAAATCAAACTCTTAACCAGTTGTAATTGAAGTAGTGAATATCATAACAGTGATAAAAGAACAGGAAGTGGAATGTTTAGAAAATGATAGGAGTAAATTATATGGAAAAAATGGAAACTGTGGGAACAATACATACAAAAAATGTTTTGGAGAAGGAATGAGATTTAAGAGAAGGCAGGAATTGAATCATTTATGCAATGTTGTTTAGCTTATATGACATATAACAATAGCTGTAAATTACAATAGTTGTACATGTGAACTTAATATGGATTGATTACTTTTGGTAAACATAAGTTTGTCATGTCACAAATGATAACTCAATAAAAGAGTTTAGAAAATGTAGAGGAGCAGCATCAGCACCTGGTGGGGGTCCTTTTCAAGTATAAAGGCTGTAACATAAATAAAACCAGTTCCCCATTTGTCCCAGTCTAGCCTTCTCTAGCTGCTTTATTCCTAAGGCTGACAAAGCCACTGCAAGGTGCCGGTCCTCTGACCCTTATGTGACAAAGAGGTGTTTTATACCTTCAATATCCAAGAATTCAAGCATGTCAGCATATTCTCCTATAATGAATTTATCATTCATTGTTGAGTGGATATGAGCTATGATAGTTGAACCCAGTATAACTAGAGATGTGTCCAGCCCCGGATGTTGGCCAGCACTGAAATTAATGGGTTTATTAAGAAATACCCAATAGGAAACTCTGGGGATTGTCTTCATAAATGAATGTCAAACACTCACCTGATACTAGACATCTGTGATGAACACAATCTCTTCTTAATAAACAGGTCAAACCATCTAGTTCTACCCACTTCTGACAATGACTCCACCCCTTGTCATACTCTTCTGCTGACTGACCAGTGCTATGACCTACATTACCTATCTGTATTGCAGGTTGATCAGTGATGCTAGGTGCTGTGGAAGAACCTCCAGCCACAGGCACAGTTGCATTCCTCTGACCCAAATATCTGGCCCTCTTTGTTGCACTTCATCAGCCCTTGACCATTTTCCAACACTTGCTGCCAGATTACACTGTTGCATTGCTAATATATTTGTACTTTGTGGAAAAAAAAACAAACAAACCTTAGTCCCAAAAGCTATACAAAATTGCTAACTGAACATAGGACTGTCTGTAATTAATCATCTGTCACTAGTGAATGCCCCTTCTTTGCCAATGGAAAACACCCAATTATAGTATACAAGTATTGAAGAGAAATAATGATCATAACTATCAATGGAAAAATAACTTCAAAATGATCAACACACGGCAGGTACAGGTTAAGGTACTTTAATCTTGCAGCAAGGAGACAAAAACGTGCTAATACAGAGTTTGTCTCAATAGAATCAGGAAGTGAGACTGTCTTTATAGATTTCTTACAAGGTATTGCCTACTAAGCTGACGTAATAAATCACAAGTTCTTTCAATATTGTTTCTCAGCAGCTGTTTGTCCATGATTTTCTACTGGCATATCAAGTTTACAAAAAAACTTCCTGAGAAAAACAAGGTGGCCTTGACGACCACTGCTCAGATACAACTTTTGCTATGCAATGTTACCATTCAAGGTACTATGGCTAATTCGAGCACAAAGCAAGTATAGATTACAGTTCATTTCTTCAAGCAGTCTTTTGTCTGATGTATCTCTTCTTTTCCGCAGCTGTGCATGTTCTCATAACACGAACAGGGCTGATTGTTCATATTCAATCACATTATAGAAAACAGTATTGTTCTATTCATTCACTATTCATTCATTTTCCTGACCTAGCAGATAATCACCTGCTTCCCAGTACATTTCCAAAAGGCATAAACATGAATTTTGCTGTGCTAGCAAATACTAGGTCAGAGAGCATCTTGCAATTTCAGAAAGCATACTGCAGTTTGAAAAGCATCTTATAATACAAAATTAAGCTGTACATAAAATAAAATGAAATGTGTTAACCCTTTTAGCTTCTAGTAAGCACTAAACATATACATTAATACATATTTTTCTAACATTTCCCCCCTGTTAATACTTTTTATTCTATTTTCAAAAGCATAAACAATTGCTTCTTCTCCTAACCACTTTCTGTTCAGAATTTGCAGTTAAGAGAGTCATTTAGTTTAAACTTATGAAAGTGTTTCATTTTTCAGCAGTTCTTCAATTTCAGTACTTTGATATAAAGTCTCAGAAACTGACGTCTATAAAATCTTTGATCAATCTTTTCATGCAGGGAATACCACAACAAACACACATGCCTAATAGGAGTAATCCCACAGAAATGGCAATCAGGACTTTCATTAGGATGCTACCCCACCCCCCAAACAAATTCTGGAAAAAGTCTGTCAGTGGGTTTGGGCCTGGTTTGGTCATGGTTGACACTTGCTGAATCACCTCAAGATGATCGTTTATCTCATGCTGGTTGTCAGGAATATACAAACAGCACTCCTCTTTCATTAAAGTTCACGTACCACCTTTCGCCGCTAGGGTGAAGTCAAGAGCCATGCGGTTTTGAAGCACCACAGTTCTCATAGCATTCAGTTCATCAGTCATTAAACTGAGAGCAGAAAAAGTTGTATTACTCATTACTTCAAGAAGTTTGGACAGTTTCCTCAGCTCCCAAATCGATTTCACTGTGCTATATGCAGGGGCTATACCTGCCCATGATATGATAGTGTCACTCAAGTCCATGTGTCAGTTTATCTTTGTTTTTTTACGGAATTATGGTTTCTCCAGCCTGCTTTGATTCGTCCCACTGGATTTTCAGGCCTTCTGATTGGATTTCCAGTTTTCTTGGTGATCTCTCTGACATTTCAAAATTTTCCCTGTGGCAAAACTGCAGTGTGTCGTATGGCCGGAACCAGGTAACCCAAAAAACAACTGCCGGACCAGTTCTCAGGTAACCATTTGTATGCCTTTTTCCCACAAACAAAATAACAGTTCTCTACTTTAGTATTAATATACACTTGCCCTGCATGAAACATTTTCTTATCAATAATAGATAGTTGTTTTAAAAGAACAGGATTACATTGTATGTCATCAATAGTCTTATGAATCAACTCAAGATATGAGTCATAGTTTGTATCACAAATATAACCTGCATTATTAGCTTTGGTATAACATTTGTAAGGAACAGTCACATTACAATTACTCCAACCTACCTGAACAGTATCATTTTTGTAAAAACATACAATTCCCTTTTGTGTAACAGGTAGGTACAATGCTATTTTGTCTTGTGATTTTACAGTTGTAGTATCAAAAAGCAAATTTTCCCAGGTCTCATTGACTCCTAGGGGGACAGCAGTCATCAATAATCCCCCGTATGCTGTCGGTATAGCTGTGCAGATCCAGCAATTTGAAACATTAAAAGTTTCAGCATACACATATTTAATTGCTTGGTAAGTATTAAAGTTCGGATGCCAGTCTATGAATGATTCACATTTATTCAGTTCAGCTCATGTGACTGGAAAAAGGAAAGGCCACAACAAAAAGATTAATGTTATCAATATGGCCAACAGAATGATCATGCAATACTTCTGAGGTTGTTCAGCATTTCTACTTGCTCCATATCTGGTCATTTTGCTCTTGTGTAACAGTAACAAGTTTTTTTGTCCAGTTCAAAGTTCTTAACTAATTTACAGTGCGTCAGATGAATCCAGGATGCTCGCTCTGTGATCTTGACTGCAGTGGCCATTGACAGTAGCACTTGGTATGGCCCTTCCCACTTCGGTGTGGTTCAGTTCCTTTTCTTGATAACTTTCACACAGACCCATGTGCCTGAGACTACTGCTGCTTTCGATGGTTTGGTTTGTTCTTTATCTGAAACAGAATTCAATTGCAGAAGTTGTTTATTACTTAGAAGATGTCTCATGTATTCTGCAAGTGAACTGTCAGCCTCCTGGTCTGCAGGCATGAGAGGTTTCCACTGAGGTATATAGTATGCCCTCCCAAACAGTATTTCAAAAGGAGTTAACCCCTTTGCATTTGGAACAGTTCTCGTGCTCAACAGTGCCAGAGGCAGGCAGTGCACCCAGTTCTTCTGTGTCTCACTAATCAATTTTCTAAGTTTGTTTTTCAAAACCCCATTATGCCTCTCTACTAATCCTGCAGATTGGGGGTGGTATGCTTAATGGTTCTTTAAGGAAATTCCGAAATATCGGCTCAGCTGTTGTATGGTTTGATTTACAAAGTGTGTGCCATTGTCACTGTAGATCTTTTCCGGTATGCCAAATCTAGGAATAATTTCTTTAACAAGGACTTTTGCAATGGTAGCTGCATCTGGATTTTTGGTTGGAAAAGCATCCACCCATTTGGAAAACATATTTATAATGACAAGACAATATTTCTTATTTTCACATTTGTTTAGTTCTATGAAATCCATACAGATAGTATGGAACAGGTACGGTGGTGCTGGGAAACTCCCTTGCTTAGGCTTTAATGCCCCTTGTGCATGATGCCTGTTACAAACATGGCATGCTGCACAAAAATTTTTTGTGTAATTTGTAAATCCATATACAGTGAACACACGGTTCACTAACTGTACCATCCCCCCTGTTGAGACATGGCAATGCCCATGGCTCAACAAAGCTGCATATCTAAACAAGTTAGATGGCAAAATTGGTTTTCTTTCTTTGGAGATGTACAGCCCTTTCTCAAGAATTGCTCCTCGTTTTATCCATTTCTGTTTTTCTACATTTGTAGTAAATGTCTGCATTGTTTTTAACATTTCTAAATCTAAAATCTCAGAAGGTTGTAATTCCTCACTCAAAATAAATACTTCTGAAGCTGAAGCTGCCTGTTTTACAGCTTTATCAGCTCTCACATTACCTTTTGAAATCCTATCCTGTTGCTTGGTATGAGCTACGCATTTACAAATAGCTACTTTCTGAGGTAACTGAATAGATTCTAACAAATCTAAAATAAATTGTGCATGATTAATCGGTTTACCAGTAGATGTTATCATTCCTCTATTTTTCCACTGCTGCGCAAAAACATGTACAGTAGAAAAAGCATACTGGCTGTCAGTAAAAATGTTCACACATTTACCCTTTGCCAAGGTACATGCCCTTGTCAAAGCAATCAATTCTGCTGCTTGTGCAGATAAGTTGTGTGGTAAAGACTTTGCTTCTAAAATCTGAGTATCAGAAACTACTGCATACCCTACTAGATTCTGTCCTGTAGGACCCCTTCTGCATGAGCCATCCACGTAATATGTCACCTCAGCATCATCCAAGGGAACATCCATTAGATCTTTTCTAGGCAGTGTCTTTTGCTCAATTTCCTGCAGGTAGCTGTGTGGTGTGCCATCCGCAGGGGTCGGAAGCAAGGTAGATGGGTTTAAAGTTGTACATCATTCAATTGTCATATGAGGTTGGCTCAGGAGTATAGTCATACAAGAAAGATGTCTAGCAGGAGAAAGATATGCTACTTTATTTTGCAGTAAAATAATTGTGACTGCATGAGGCACTCTTAATGTGAGAGGGTGGAACAACACTACTGATGCCAAAGCCTGTACTGCCATTGCAGCTACAACTACTGCTTGTACACAGTGGGGCAGTGCCACTGGGTCCAGCTGTGATGAATAATAAGCTATGGGGTGTTGTTTATCCCCATGCTGCTGTGTTAACATCGATGTCATGTAACCTTGTTTACAATCTACAGTTTGGAAAAAACGTTTATGATAGTTCGGTAATCCTAAAACTAATGAGAATGCTATCAGTTGTTTCAGTTTGCAGAAAGCTGATTCTGCTTCTGGTGTCCATTGTAATAAATCTTATGCTGCCATAGGCTTCTTGTATATCAAGTTGGCCAGTGGAGCAGACTCCAAGGCATAGTTTGGAATCCAACTCCGACAGAAATTAGTCGTGCCCAGGAAGGACATCATTTCCTTCTTGGTAGTCGGTTTGGGTGCTTGCAAAATTGCTATTTTTCTATCTTCATCTAATGTTCTACCTTCTTTGGATATTACATATCCCAGGTATTTTACCTGCTTTCTCCAAAGTTGCAGTTTGTTTTTGTTTACTTTATGTCCTTGTGTGGCTAAAAATTGTAGTAATGCTATGGTATCTTCTTTACATCCTTGCTGGGTGGGGGCTGCCAGCAGGATGTCGTCTACATAAAGTAAAATTTGGCTGCCTCTTGGTGGGCTAAATCCTGCCAAGTTACTTGCCATCTCTTGTGCAAATATTGTTGGGCTTTCACAATACCCCTGTGGTAGTCGTGTGTATGTATACCTTTTCCCCTGAAATGTGAATGCAAACCAATGTTGGCTGGCAGGGTGTATCAGTATCGAGAAAAACGCATTGCTAATATCTACCACAGAAAAATACTTCTGTTGTGGCTTCAAATCATTCAATAGGGTGTGTGGATCTGGCACCGTAGGTGCTCTAGGTATTACTGCATCATTTACGGCTTGTAAGTCTTGGACCATACGTCATTCTCCATTTGCTTTTCTAACAGGAAATAAGGGTGTATTACATGGCGAATCGGGAGATTCTATCAGTACTCCTTCCTTAAGTAAGGCTGCTATTATAGGTTTGATTCCTACTTCTGCATCCTTTCTTAAGGGATACTGTCTCTCTTGAGGTCTGAATGCTGATTTTGGCGTAATAGTAACTGGTCCTGCTGTAAAGATTAATCCTACATCTGATTTCCCTGTTGACCAGAGGGTTTCTGGTATAATCTGTAAGGCTTTTTCTTCCTCTTCTAGTAAGAGTGCTAATCAGCTGTCCTCGCTAGACTGCAAGTGTACAGCTGGGTGTGTCTGCATTATCCAATTTAACTTCTGTTTTTGTATTCCCTGTTCTGACAATTCTAACTCTGTTTTTCCCACTTTGTGACTTTTTCTCCAAGATCTGCCCATTTCATATTCTTGCCTTTGGTTAAACTAACATGTGGTAATCGATTAGATTTATAGAGTGCAAAGAATTCCTGGGGCAATGAACAGCTGACTACACTGTTCCCTTCTGTGTCCCAGTACAGATTATGTAATGCTAATCTGTTTGCATGGTTTTTAAACAGTTCTTGCTCATATTCCTTATCAGGTCCTGGTGTGCTACAATAATACAGAGTACAGTGCAACAAATGCTGTTTATCAGTGTCAAGGGAGGGGGACTTACTGATGGCTATGTTCATCAGTTCTTTGGTTACTGCCCCTGGACCAGTCGTAACTAAGTCCTGGCTGTACCAATAAAATGTTTCACCCTCGATTCGCACAAAAGTATCCATTTGTCGCTGTGCTTCCATACCCTGCATAGTCGGTACTACTGCTATGCCAAATATCTGCATAAGATCTCTGCCCAAAAGGTTTACTGGGCATTTTGCAGAAATTACAATTTTGCTTTTCTGGGTCATCCCTGAAACAGGGTCAGTTATTGCTATGTTGTGGGAGAGTGGCTCCCAATACAGCTGTCCATTAGCTGCTTTCACTAATATGTAATTGAGATTCTGAATTTTCTGGTAGTTTGGAAGGATGTATCAGGGTCCGTGAAGCCCCTGAGTCACACAGGAATTTAACTTCCCTCCCCCCTACCAGAAGTGTAACTTCCGGTTTTGTGTCTGCTAAATAGAGCTCTAGGCTCAATAATGCCAAGTCTAAAATGTCACTTTCTTCACCATCGGTGATTTCTTGCACTTCCTCTATTTCTTCTATCACATTCTCTACTCCTTCTATCACATTTGCATTTGTCTTTTCTAGGTTATTCCCTTCTAGTGATTCTTGACTATCATATAGTCAGTCCTCACCCTTCTTATCTTCCATAGCTGCCTTCTTGTTTTGCCTGCAATCCCTTGCTAAATGTCCCTTTTTCCCGCACTTAAAACATTCACCCCTTTTCTTTCTTTCTTCAAACTCTTCTGATCATTTATCAGATTGTTTGTTTCCCTGGGCATTTTTCTTGCCCTTTTTTCCAGACTGTCCTACATAGACTTCTGCTCCATCTTCTATCGCAAATACTTGGGCTTTCTTTTTCTTTTTGCTATTAAAATGCCTTTCGCATGCCTAGCATATTCAAGTAGTGACTGTAATCTACTTGTACGATGGTCTACCATGTGCTTTGTAATAAAGCTGCTTATAGGCAAAATACTGCCTTTCAAAAATGCATTCTTTAGTTGCTGCTCATATGGGGAATCATGTGTTTGATCTTCAGGTACCTGCATTCCACAATGGTTATTAAAACACTCTAATAATCTAGCATAATATCTGTCAACAGTTTCACCTTCTTGTTGGATGCATTGATTAATGCAAGTCCAGTCTGCCCTAGGCTTCCATTTCTTAGAGATTCGGTCTGTTAGACCTTTCACTCTGTTATCCAGTTCTGCATTGCTATGTGGGAATGGCTTATGTTCTGCGTCACGGGGATTCCAGTTGCCACTGATCATGTGCCAGTCTGGACCTACGATCTTTCTGACTACTTTTTCTACTTCTTCTCTGTTCAAATGATAACTTAACCTCATGCCCTGTAAGTCTTCTAAGAATTTTCTAAAATTAACTTTTGGATGGGGAATTCCCTCTGTGGCTTTCCGGATGTCTTCTGGTGTCCACGGTCTATATACTAGAAGAGTCGGGTCCTGTCCTGCCTGTCCTGCCTGTGGATTTGGTACTTCTATGAGTGGACATATCTCTTCTTCACTCAGCTTGTGAATTTTTATTTATTTCATATAACTCAATATCCCCTCTTAAGTTACGTGTTCGAGACCTGGTCTCGATGGGATCTCTAACATATGGCCCTGGCTTTGTGATGACAGCCGGGTATAGCGAAGGTGGACCAGCTTGTCCACTCGCTTCATATTCTGGTGCAGGAAGTGGAGGGGGTGGAGGGGCTGATGCCATTACCAAATTATTGTCTTCTTTATCTAGAAACATAGCTTTTTAATTATTACTTTTTTGTTCCCTACGGTTTGCTTCCTCAATCCACCTGTGTGCCTGAGGAACTCCCAATTGGCGTTGCTTTTTTACCTGACCTTTTGTGTCAGCTTTAAGCTGTCTGACAAGTTTAATAAGCAAGCATTTTTTTAATTTGCCATCAAATTCATATTTATTAGCCCATTTTGTATAGTATCTAATATTGTCTGCATGCTGTGATTGCATATATTTTGCATCTTCGGTTAGCGGTGGGGTTTGGGAACTTTTTGTGCACTTATTACCCATATTGTTCTGATTGTTAAAAAAAATGTTACGTAACCCTTCTTATTCTCACGTGGTACCACGATTTTCTATTTCACAGTTTATCTAGAATAACTGTCTTACCCATTCTGTTTCCCTGATGTATGACAAGACTGCAATCGTTCTGTCCCTGACTCGTGCAATACAAATTTCCTGACAGATATTTTCAATCAAGTCCCTGATCTAAAACAGAAAAAAAGGTAAATTTCACCTTACCTGAGCCTCCATGATTGATCCTCTCTGGCTCGTATACCGACTCGTCCTCTAGTCGCAGATCAGAAAAGTGGATGGTCTCTTTTGAACGACAATTCAGTCGGAGGTCTTTCAAAGCAGAAAAACCGATGTGGTCTCTTCCCCATATGGTTTCATGCCACCTGGCCCATCTGACCTGAGGCGAAGAGAGAGAGTTCCGGTCTGAAGGACCAATCTGTCAAAGGAAAAATAACTTCAAAATGATCAACACATGGCAGGTTCAGGTTAAGGCACTTTAATCTTGCAGCAAAGAGACAAAAATGTGCTAATACAGAGTTTTTCTCACTAGAATCAGGAAGTGAGACTGTCTTTATACATTTCTTTCAAGGTATTGCCTACTAAGCTGACGTAATAAATCACAAGTTCTTTCAACATTGTTTCTCAGCAGCTGTTTCTCCATGATTTTCTGCTGGCATATCAAGTTTACAAAAAGACTTCCTGAGAAAAACAAGGTGGCCTTGACGACCACCGGTCAGATACAACTGTTGCTATGCAATGTTACCATTCAAGGTACTATGGCTAATTCGAGCACAAAGCAAGTACAGATTACAGTTCATTTCTTCAAGCAGTCTTTTGTCTGATGTATCTCTTCTTTTCCGCAGCTGTGCATGTTCTCATAACACAAACAGGGCTGATTGTTCATATTCAATCACATTATAGAAAACAGTATTGTTCTATTCATTCACTATTCATTCATTTTCCTGACCTAGCAGATAATCACCTGCTTCCCAGTACATTTCCAAAAGGCATAAACATGAATTTTGCTGTGCTAGCAAATACTAGGTCAGAGAGCATCTTGCAATTTCAGAAAGCATACTGCAGTTTGAAAAGCATCTTATAATACAAAAGTAAGCTGTACATAAAATAGAATGAAATGTGTTAACCCTTTTAGCTTCTAGTAAGCACTAAACATATACATTAATACATATTTTTCTAACAATAACATAAGGTAACATGAAACCCTGTATTGTATGTTCCATTGCTAAAACTAACAGGAAATAATGAATGGATATCTGGGGAGATATCAGGTCAGCAAATTAAACCTTATACTCAAAGTCATGGTTAGTTGCTGTATGTATACTTCCTCTATTATTTTATTTATTAAAAAAATAACTAGCCCCAGAATAATTATTTAACAGCAATGTAGCAGATTTTACAATGGATACTAGGTGAAAGATTAATATTAAACCGAAAAATGGAACCTTAAGACCATATCATAGATTCCATATAAATCCTAATTAATATCATCATAAGTGAAGAAGAGCTCATCTCTGAGTGAATGAAGGTGATTACACCAAGAACTGAAATGCCTGAAATGCATTCACTGAAATAAAACTGCCAAAAACACTTTTTAAAGTGTTTTTTTTTTCAGGGGTGGCATGGTTTTCTGCACCCCTGAACTTATATATACCAACTCCATGGTCACACCAACTCGAAGATGGCGTTGCTGGCACAACTCACTGGCAGTGATTTCCTATGGAGGAACTCTGCTCATTCATGGATTGAACCTCAGGCAATTGAAGCTTTAGCATTCAAACTTCATCCACCAGTAGGTTATTGAGCTGCTGAGATAAATATCTGACCTGCAGCTGGTTGAGGGGTGGAGCATGCAACAATTGACAGAAAACTACAAATCAGTCATGACGTGAGCTCTGCAACTGATGAAAACATATTGGACTCTTAAATCCAAAACTACCACAGCTCAAATGAAAACTCAAGAAATCCTTACCCCAACACAAAGAAAAATAATAACTGACCCAGTAAATAACTAAAAAGGGTCATGCCCGTCGAGTGTAGCTCATTATGAGGAACATTCTTCATTTTAGTTCTTATTTAGAGGTTCATAGGAGATTATTAGGCTAACAGCGTAAGAACACTTACAAGCCTAGACAAATTACCTGATTTTACTCAATATGTGACCCTGGAGGCAAGAGAATTGCATGGGTTTGTGCCTATGCCTTGAGTATCTTACAGGTCCCCCACCATGAACCAGTAAGTTAGTAGAATCACTCACCATCCAGCCCAATACCATACTCATAAAACCACAAAAATAGGTGTGGACCTCTTGGGTTTTTGATCCTGAGTGATGCCAGCCCGGAGGGAAGAAATAACCAATTTTACAATGCTTTTCACTCTTGATCCTAAACGGTGAACAGATTTCCACGTGTAGTCGGTGGTGGAGCTAGCTGTAAAAAGAGCTGTTTTAGCCCTGTGGGCAGCTGGAGCTCTATATAGAGCTGATACAGATCTCTATGAGCTCTGAGAAGAGCTGCTTTGTGTTTTGAATGACCTTTCGGGCAGATGCGGTAGTTCTAAAAAGAACTGTTTTGTTTGGTTCACCGAAGCTGTGTCTGTGCCTCAGGCTGGTCTTATTGGAGCTGATACAGATTTCTGTGTGCTCTGAGAAGGGTCGATTTGTGTTTTGAATGCCCGTTTGGGTGTTGGTGGTAGCTCTAATAAGAACTTTTTTGTTTTATTCTTCAATGTGTCTCCGGTTGCTCTTACCAGAGCTTATACAGATCTCTGTGAGCTCTGAGAGGAGCTGTTTGGTGTACTGTTTAATCTGAAAAGAGCTGTTTGGTGTAAGGTGCAGATCCACGTGAGCTCTGAGAAGAGATGTTTTGTGTATGGACACAATGGGCTCTGGGAAGAGCCGCTGTTGTGTCCTTCGGTGTTCCGCGGTGGTGTCGATCTCCGTTGTCTTTCTACTTGAACAGATCTTCGGTTCTTTTGCTATGTGTGAGTCCTAAAAAGGACTATTTGTGCGCTCTCCTTTTTAGGACTCACACATAGCAAAAGAACCAAAGATCTGTTCAAGTAGAAGGACAACAGAGATCGACACAACCATGGAACACCGAAGAACACAACAGCAGCCCTTTCCAGAGCCCCTTGTGTCCGTACACAAAACTGTTCTTCACAGAGCTCACGTGGACACCTCTTCTCAGAGCTCACAGAGATCTGTATAAGCTCTGGTAAGAGCAACCAGACACATTGAAGAATAAACAAAAGTTCTTATTAGAGCTACCCAGCCAGAGGCACAGACACAGCTTCGTGAACCAAACAAAATAGTTCTTTAGAACATCTGCCCATTCAAACACAAAACAGCTCTTCTCAGAGCTCATAGAGATCTGTAACAGCTCTATATAGAGCTCCAGCTGCCCATAGGGCTAAAACAGCTCTTTATACAGCTAGCTCCACCACCGACTACATGTGGAAATCTGTTCACCATTTAGGATCAAGAGTCAATACCATACTCATGGGTGATTTTAACTACCCCCTCCAGCTGTTGGTGACTCCCTGCTGCTGAGGAAAGCAATCTCTTTTTTTGTCTGTGAGTTGGTTAAATTGATAGAACTGCTTTCTGTTTTACCTGTTTCATTCTGTTTTCTGTTTTGAGAAATCTGCTTGGCCTGGTGTTTTTCTTCTATGTGGCAGATAAACACCTAAATTACCCAGGCTGCACATTTCACATGCTTTTTTTCATTGGTTAATTCATTTCTTGAGTAATACTTAAATACACAGAGTATATCTGTGGCCTTGTCTTTTCTGATAAGACTCAAGTCCTGCAAAAACCACAAGCACTGTGGGTGAAAATGCAACTTTAAACTTTAAAGTCCATATTACCTCAGGTTTATACTGAAAGGATTCTTTTACCAATTCATTAATAAGAATGTTCTTAGTTCATTAAATAGTAGATAATGCCGAATTATACTGAATGATAAATAAATGTTCTGTGGTAGAAAGTAGCATGTCTTAAGTGACCTGTGACCTTATACTTGACATTGTTGGTAAACATTATGCAAGGGTTCCACATTGTCCATTTGTTCAATATTATGACAGGCAGTGTTTGGAGAGGGAAGGTTGCACTATGAAGGCAGATAAGAAAGAAATGTACTAACAAAGCAGAGAAATGAACCTGCAACCTTACTTAACTTTTACTGTTCTCTGACTGGCAATGAGTCAAGACTACCAGTCCAATTCCACAACCAACACAGCTAAGTCACTGCTCAGTATTTAATCTCCTTCTCCCTTGTTTAAATTAGTAAGGTTTACCATGAAATTCATCTCTCTTACCCAAGGTCACCAGACGAGCAGTCAGAATTGAACTACAGAGCTGCAATGCCAAGAATGGCAAATGGCAACAGCAGCCGCTTGACTGTACATGTCTCTGATGACATACCTCCCTGACCCTTATAGCCTCAAAGGTAACATCCTCCACAGGACAAGGATGTTTGTGTTGGTACATCAAAGACTATTAAAGAAATACAGTTTAAGGTGATATAAGGTTCATGCTGACATTAGTGAGGATTGTTTCTAGGAATATGCATGAAATTAACATTCTGTCAAACAACAATGTGGCAAGAAAAAGTAAAAAAATTGACATATGACACTTTCTTCTGTCTGGCAACAGAGAGAGCACACGAAAAGAACATTTGTATACTCCTTTCTTACAACAGATAATCATCTCATTATACATAATTTAATTTAGCTCAGAGTAGGCTGTACTTAATTTGTAGGTTATATATACTGTGCCTCCTGCTTCTAGTTTGAGAAGTTATTTCATCTTGCTTCCTACAAAAGCTAGGGTATGAAACTAACTTTATGAATAAACCTTGGCATTATCTGAAAGTATCAAAGACCTACCAGTAATTACTTAAAATAGGGGCTCTCCTGTGGGAGAGATAGATCTACAGACCTGTTAGTGGTAAACACGAGAAACTAAGGAAGTTAACACAAGGTGTGGCAGAAAAAAAAGGGAAAAGAAACTGAAAAACGTCAGTGAACCTGTTGAACTCTATTATATATTCAAAAAAGAACTTGAACTTCAAATTACTAATACCAAGTAAGGAATTTTCATTTTCTTTAAGGGGACAATTAATCAGTGGCCACGAGAAATAAACTTATAAGAAAATTGGACTACTTGGTTTAGCAGGACCCCTGGAGTCATTATTTAACTATAGTCTTAAAACAGGTTTTGTACGACATTCATGGAGGACTGTGACAGTCATCCCCCTTCATAAGGGAGGTTCTTCAACAGATCCTGGAAGCTACAGATAAATTAGTCTGACTACTCTTATTTGTAAAGCCATTGAAAAAAAAAGTATCAAGGAAATGATCAGCAAGTACATAGGAGATCTCCAGACACTGGATCCAACCAGTCTGGCTTTGTCAAAGGAAGGTCATGCTTACTGAACTTGGTGTACGTCTTTGAAAAGCCTATGGATGAGTGAAAAACTGTGCATACTACCTACCTAGATCTTGGTAAAGCATTTGATACAATACCATACTCAGGCATTGTCAACAAACATACTGAACAAGATATAAACCCCTTTTATAACACACTGGATAGTTATTTGGCTCACTGATAGGACTCATGAGGTTAGAATCAGTGAGGCCACCTCCACAGGAGGCCAGTCACCAGTGATGTCCCCCAGGGCTTTGTGCTAGGCCCAGTCCTCTTTGGCATCTTCTTCTTGGATGTCAAAGGCTTCTGGCTAACCAAAAATTCACAGATGATTGTAAACCAGGAGCAGTCATTGAATCCCTACAAGATGAGAACATCCTTCAGAAAGAGCTAACACAGACAAATGCT
>NC_056725.1:628527623-628530123 GCF_019279795.1 Protopterus annectens | reverse complement strand
ATAAGTATGGCTAAATATTCCTCTTATGCCCCCCACAGCTGCAATGGAGCAGGCCACGAACCAGGAGGCCCACATCAGCCACCTGGCATGGTTGCGATGTGAGGCAGGTCAGTAATACTCATGCTTTTACTGTCATAGGAAATAAAAATAAAAGTAGTAGTAAAGTAATTGCTAGTATAAAACCTGTATTATTCAAGGCAAGTACTGCATACACTAGAGAATATGGCAGGAAGAGTCTGATATTGTTAGTATGGCAATAAAAGTGTAATACCCTGACAAAACAGGTCCAACTGCTGGACTATATATCTATATTCTGGTATCATATGGTAATGTAGATTTGCAATCATGTAATAGTACTGTTGTATTAAGCACTGTTACCCACACCATGCACCATAAATCGAGTGTGTAGGAATGCCTGTATATGACAGGTGTAATCCCCAGATTCTATTTAGTACAAATGAGAGACACATAGGCAGTAAATAGGAAAAATGCAGACAACAAAAACCAAATAGCACATGTAACTGAGATGTGAAGTGTTGTTTTTTTTAGCACACACAGCCACGGTTCGAATCCTGCCAGTGGTAGTAGTCTGCATACAGAATCATACCCCACAACTGTACAGATATGTCCAGAATGTCTATTAAAGTGGCCCATATCTATTGCCTATCAACCTGTCCCCCTGGGAAATCAGTGGGATGATCCCAGATGTATAGGCAGCAAACAGGAAATACAACTGATTGACGCACATCTATGACAAACATCTGGAACACTAGCAACTCCCCAATACCTTATGTGACTAAGAAGCCACGTATGTCCCATTTACACCCCAACTTGTTAAGCTGTGGTCAGAGTGTGTACAGTAACAGAGTGAGTAGTATGCGCAGAACACTAATGTGTAATCCAGAACTTTGTGTGGCAACAGTCAGGTAGTGCTAACAAACATTGCTCCCACAGGTATGTTGGATACGAACAATGTGCTGATAAATACAGACCAATATAACCTGCACTGGTACTGTCCACCCTGATATTGTAGGGGATTGTGAGTGTTGCAGTTTCTCTGAATAAGAAAGTATCACTGGTCACTGTCACCCACACTGTGCTACATAATATAACTGTGTAGGAAAGCATGTATATGTGTGTGTCAGGTCACTAAAGGTGGAAGAGGGCAATATTCTAGATATGTCCAGGCACACCAGCATGTGGTCAACACATGGCCAGAGTATGTGCAGAAAGAGTTGGCTAGCATAGTGCACATCATCAACCCTGAATCTGGGCATATGTGAACAGTTAGTCAGTGTTAACAAACATTCCCTCCACAGGTATAGCAGGTAAGAGAGGTGTATACTGCAGGTAAAACTAGTTCATGTGTAATGATGTTGACAGCCATATCAGTGTCCAGTATAGGTCTATAGGGTAGTGTAGTAAGACTTGTAAGGTACAGATAACAGCACTGACTAGGAAAGTAATGCTGAGTACAGGAATATGCTACTTGTTGATTAACATCTTTTTCTCCCCCCACCTTATCTCCAGCAATAATCAACATACCCACCCCAACTGGTATGTACTGACTCTGATAATGGCCACTCGTTTGATAAATATTCTAATGGTTCCCATGAATGTGCCATATTGAATTATTCCAACATTGTTGGCATGGTGCCAGCAACATATCTGCATGCTGTTCTTATTACCACTGTGGTCCCATATATGCATGTGTCCTATCTGCTATGCAACTATTCCGTATCTGGTGTCTGGGTTAATGGGAATATCTATACATGCTGTACTACCTAACTCTGGAATGTATTGACTATTACTAACCATATATGATGTTGAAATCTAAACACTATAGTATGCTTGGGAAGGCCGGTTCCAACGGACCCACCTATCCCAACTCAGCTGGCTGAGGCACTGGGCACCAGCATGTCTGGGGCCCAACCCCGCACTCCCTGTCCATTGGTCCTGCACGACCTTCGGGTTGAACCACCTCAGGGGATGGGGCTCACCCCCCCAGGAGTGGGCGCAGACAGGCACCTGTCACCCATCGTCAGGTCGGGGTCGTGATGCGTAGAGTGATCGGCGAGGAGTTTGGTGATCTTCTACACCAGCTTGAGGGCCGCATGTCACAATTAGAGAGTCAGGCTGGCTCTGCAGCTCAGCCCACAGCACAGCCACCTTCGGGGCTGTGAAGGTGCAGTGGTGACTGCCCATGGTTGGGGACCTCAGACCCACTGTTACCACTAAGGGGCTTGTGGGCTTCCGATATCCAAACACCCCTCCCCATCAAGGTGTTTACCCCCAAATGTGTCATATACCACCCCTTTATGCATCTTGTGTGTCTTGTCTGTTAACCTACCCAACCTACCTCCCTAAATATACCTACTACCCCTCCTCAACATCCCACTCTCACCTGAAAAAAAAGGCAATCTCTTCCCACAAAAAAATTTTGCCCCATACATAGCTGTCCATTTCGCACACATGTCCACTGGACACATGTAATCTGGTC